>NW_028134702.1:0-86880 GCF_964662115.1 Mustela nivalis | reverse complement strand
GAGAACTTTTCGGGATTTGAAAGAAGGGCGAGTGTGAGGCTCCTGCTCAAGTTTTTGTCTCGGGATATCGTGTCACTCATGGTCGTGGAATTTCTGGGTGACTTCATGGGAAATGGACGAGTCTTACTCTCTGGTGGTTTGGCCCCGTCCAAAGAGTTTGGGTTCATTCTGTGGGCTGGAAGAAGTCCGTTTTATTTTGTATTTGTTGTTGTTTTCTTTTTTAACCTCAGGTGTCCCACCAAATGAGGGATTTCAGAGTAGAGCCCTAGGAGGGGCGACTGGACAATCAGAAATCTGGTTAAAAATTGGGGCCTAGGGACATGTCAAGCCCATTATGACATCTAATGGTCCAGCCACTGAGAGGACTTACTAGAGGACAGGACTCATGCTGAGGGTCACAATGCGTGTGTATGCCCTCGTCGCACTCAAGAATGGGCGGGGCCTCAGGGTTTCTCCTACACTGATCGTTGGACAACGTGCCAACCACAAGGGTTCTTGCCATGGGTAAGGAGGAGTTCTGATTTCTGCATCAGACTCACCCCTGGGCAGTGATTGGAGATAAGGTCTCGGTTCTGAAGCCTGAAAACTGAGGTAGGGAAGAGATGATGACCTAAGGCCATGGCGGGTTTTATGTGCTCAGTGTGCGGTCAGCTTTCTGGGTGTTGGTCAGGAGGTCCGGGCTCAGGATGTGTTCGACAGTGCATTAGTGCCCAGGTTAGACTATATAATTTGGGTAAAGTCGAGTGCTGTGTAGGTTTACCCTCATTTAAGGTGCCTGGGCAGCTCATGAGGCAATCATTTTTTTCTCTAGAGGGCAGGCAGAGTGCTGCATTGTGGGTCCGGAATTGCCAAACTTGAGGGCTTTGGGGCCAGGAGTGTGAGGATGGAAGTCTGAGAAGACAAGCTAGACTTGGGTTTCAGGGCGAGGGCACGGCAGGTACCCCCTGCAGATCTGAACCAATATCTCATGCATCTGAAGTCAGGGCGAGGATCAGACGTTGGCTCAGGTGGGAGTTTCTGAGCATGACGGCCGCTTCATGAAGGGAGCGGAATCTCGAGACCATTGAGGTTTTCCCACGTTGAGAGTTGTGGGATGCCCCCTTCCAGGATTCCTTCTTCCGGACAATTGAGACCTGTTGGACAGCTCCAGGACATCCCATATGGAATGACTCCAGAGCACCGTTCGCGGATGGATGCCTGGGAAGCCCGCCTCGCATTCCAATTGTCTCCTAGCAACAAGACAGTTTAGATCTGATGGCTCTGCGGGAGCAACCTCGGTGGCTGAGTTGAAATGGACTTTCCTGAGGATGTGTCCTAATGTGTTTTTGTGTCCATGAGGGCCTTGGAATGGGGCGGTGGCACCGGCAACCTGAAGTACTTTCCTAAGCTTTGGACATGGCTCCCATGCACAGGTTTACTTGTGGAGACGAGATGAGTTCTCATGGGTGCCTCAGGAAAACCCCTATGCTCGTATTGGAATCAGGCTTTTGAGGACACATGCCTGTAACCCATAGCAATGGATCCTATTATGGCCTAGGGTCCTGTCTGGTTCAATCTTCTTCTCTGGGGACATCCATCTATGGTATGAGTGGAGGTCGATTATCAGCTGGTGTCAGACACCCCTTGTTTGTTCCGGGTGACCCACACTATTGGGATGGCCTAAGGGTCGTTGGAGGTTTCTCCTAATTTGTACGATTTTGGACCATGGAATGGGCAGAATTCCCATGGATTGGTAGGCACAGTCCTAATGTGTGGCTCCAGGGGCCCAGCCTGGAGGATGTGTGGCCCAAGACTTTGAGGACAGAAGTCTGAAAACACAAACTCAGCTTAGGTTTGGGGACGTAGGTATGGCAGGCCCGATCTACAAACCATGAGAAGAACTCTACAGGATATGAAGAAAGTGCGAGTCTGTGGCGATTGCTTAGGCTTTTGTCTCTGGATTTTGTATCAGTGATGGCCGTGGAATGTCGGGGAGGCCTCATGGGCCATGGACGAATCTTCCTCTCTGAGGATTTGGCCTGATTCCCAATTGCTTTTCGTCAATCTGTGGGATGGGAGGACTCATTTCAGTTTTGTTACCTCAGGTGTCCCACCAAAAGAGGAATTCAAAAGCAAAGCCGTGGGGAAGACTGAAGGGACAATCCGAACTATGGTTAAAAATTGGGGCCTAGGGGCATGGCAAGCCCAATATGCTATCTGAGTGGCCTACTTGAGGACTGGACTCAGCCTGAGGGTCAAAATGTGTGTTTGTGACCAATGTGGCCCGCGAGCATGGGCGGGGCCTCATGGGACACACTGGTTTCATGGACACTGAACGTTGGACAACATGCCAACCACAAGGTTTCTTGCCATGGGGAAGGAGTTCTGATTTCTGCATCACCTTCAACATGGACAGTGATTGGAGATAAGGTCTAGGTTCTGAAACCTGAAAACCGAGGTTGGGAAGAGATGACGACCTAAGGCCATGGCGGCTCGATGTGCTCAGTGTGCGGCCAGCTGTCTGGGACGGCCAGGGGGTCCAGGCTCAGGCTGTGTCAGAAAGGGCATTAGTGCCTTGGTCAGCCTATGTATTTGGGGTACAGCCAAGGTCGGTGCAGGTTGATCCTCATTTGGGTTTACTGGGTAGCCCCAGAGGACAATGTTTTTTATCTGGAGGGCAGGCAGAGTGCTGCATTTTAGTTCTGGATTGCCAAACTGGAGGCCTTGTGGGCCAGTAGTCTGACGACAAAAGTCTGAGAACACAAGCTAGGCTTAGGTTTCTGGGTGAGGCCATGGCAGGCACAATCTACAGACCTGAATTGAGATCTCGTGCATCTGAAGTCAGGACGAGGATCAGACGATCGCTCAGGTTGGAGTTTCTGTCCCTGATGGCCCCTTCATGAATGGGGGGGCATCACGAGGCCATGGGGGTTTTCCCATGATGGGAGTTGTGAGAAGCTCCAAACTGCAGAGAGTCTTCGGCAGGACAATTGAGACCTGTTGTTTGGCTCCAGGCCAATGATTCTGAGCAGGGTTCTAAGGATGGATGGCTGGGTAGCCCACCTCGCATTCCAATTGTCTCTTAGCAACAAGACAGTTTAGATCTCCTGGATCTGTGGGGAGCTACCGAGGATGCTGAGTTGAAATGCACACCCCTGGGGATGGGTCCGAATGTGCTTTTGTGTCTATGGAGACCTTGGAATGAAGCGGTGGCACTGGGGCCCTAAAGGGTTCTCCTGAACAGAGGCTTTGACACAGCTCCAACGTGCAAGTTTCCCATGTGTAGATGAGATGTTTTCTGATGGGTGAAACAAGAAACAGCTATATGCAGCTTTTGAAGTCCAGGCCTCTGAGGAGAGATGCCTGGAAACCAAAGCAATGGATCTGATTAGTGCCTAGGGGCCTGTTCTTTCCTTTTTACCTCTGAGGACATCTGTCTATGGGTCTGAGTGCAGGTAGGGGCTCATTTGGACTCAGATTGCCCCTGTATTTCCTGGGAAGCTACCACTATTGAGATATATCAGGGACTTTGGAGGTTTATCCTATTAAAAGGGTTGTGGCCATTGGAATGGGCACACACAATTCCCTTGGAGAGGGCAAGTACAGTCCTCAGGTTTGGCTCCAGGGGCCTGAGCCTGTAGGTTGTGTAGTCCAGCCCTTTTTGGACAGTTGTCTGAAAACACAAACTCGGCTTATGTTTCAGGTCATAGGTATGGCAGGACTGATCTACAGACCATGAGGAGAACTTTTCGGGATTTGAAAGAAGGGCGAGTGTGAGGCTCCTGCTCAAGTTTTTGTCTCGGGATAACGTGTCACTCATGGTCGTGGAATTTCTGGGTGACTTCATGGGAAATGGACGAGTCTTACTCTCTGGTGGTTTGGCCCCGTCCAAAGAGTTTGGGTTCATTCTGTGGGCTGGAAGAAGTCCGTTTTATTTTGTTGTTGTTGTTGTTGTTGTTTTCTTTTTTAACCTCAGGTGTCCCACCAAATGAGGGATTTCAGAGTAGAGCCCTAGGAGGGGCGACTGGACAATCAGAAATCTGGTTAAAAATTGGGGCCTAGGGACATGTCAAGCCAATTATGACATCTAAGGGTCCAGCCACTGAGAGGACTTACTAGAGGACAGGACTCATGCTGAGGGTCACAGCGTGTGTATGCCCTCGTCGCACTCAAGAATGGGCGGGGCCTCAGGCTTTCTCCTACACTGATCGTTGGACAACGTGCCAACCACAAGGGTTCTTGCCATGGGTAAGGAGGAGTTCTGATTTCTGCATCAGACTCACCCCTGGGCAGTGATTGGAGATAAGGTCTCGGTTCTGAAGCCTGAAAACTGAGGTAGGGAAGAGATGATGACCTAAGGCCATGGCGGGTTTTATGTGCTCAGTGTGCGGTCAGCTTTCTGGGTGTTGGTCAGGGGGTCCGGGCTCAGGATGTGTTCGACAGTGCATTAGTGCCCAGGTTAGACTATATAATTTGGGTAAAGTCGAGTGCTGTGTAGGTTTACCCTCATTTAAGGTGCCTGGGCAGCTCATGAGGCAATCATTTTTTTCTCTAGAGGGCAGGCAGAGTGCTGCATTGTGGGTCCGGAATTGCCAAACTTGAGGGCTTTGGGGCCAGGAGTGTGAGGATGGAAGTCTGAGAAGACAAGCTAGACTTGGGTTTCAGGGCGAGGGCACGGCAGGTACCCCCTGCAGATCTGAACCAATATCTCATGCATCTGAAGTCAGGGCGAGGATCAGACGTTGGCTCAGGTGGGAGTTTCTGAGCATGACGGCCGCTTCATGAAGGGAACGGAATCTCGAGACCATTGAGGTTTTCCCACGTTGGGAGTTGTGGGATGCCCCCTTCCAGGATTCCTTCTTCCGGACAATTGAGACCTGTTGGACAGCTCCAGGACATCCCATATGGAATGACTCCAGAGCACCGTTCACGGATGGATGCCTGGGAAGCCCGCCTCGCATTCCAATTGTCTCCTAGCAACAAGACAGTTTAGATCTGATGGCTCTGCGGGAGCAACCTCGGTGGCTGAGTTGAAATGGACTTTCTGAGGATGTGTCCTAATGTGTTTTTGTGTCCATGAGGGCCTTGGAATGGGGCGGTGGCACCGGCAACCTGAAGTACTTTCCTAAGCTTTGGACATGGCTCCCATGCACAGGTTTACTTGTGGAGACGAGATGAGTTCTGATGGGTGCCTCAGGAAAACCCCTATGCTCGTATTGGAATCAGGCTTTTGAGGACACATGCCTGTAACCCATAGCAATGGATCCTATTATGGCCTAGGGTCCTGTCTGGTTCAATCTTCTTCTCTGGGGACATCCATCTATGGTATGAGTGGAGGTCGATTATCAGCTGGTGTCAGACACCCCTTGTTTGTTCCGGGTGACCCACACTATTGGGATGGCCTAAGGGTCGCTGGAAGTTTCTCCTAATTTGTACGATTTTGGACCATGGAATGGGCAGAATTCCCATGGATTGGTAGGCACAGTCCTAATGTGTGGCTCCAGGGGCCCAGCCTGGAGGGTGTGTGGCCCAAGACTTTGAGGACAGAAGTCTGAAAACACAACCTCAGCTTAGGTTTGGGGACGTAGGTATGGCAGGCCCGATCTACAAACCATGAGAAGAACTCTACAGGATATGAAGAAAGTGCGAGTCTGTGGCGATTGCTCAGGCTTTTGTCTCTGGATTTTGTATCAGTGATGGCCGTGGAATGTCGGGGAGGCCTCATGGGCCATGGACGAATCTTCCTCTCTGAGGATTTGGCCCGATTCCCAATTGCTTTTCGTCACTCTGTGGGAAGGGAGGACTCATTTCAGTTTTGTTACCTCAGGTGTCCCACGAAAAGAGGAATTCCAAAGCAAAGCCGTGGGGAAGACTGAAGGGACAACCCGAACTATGGTTAAAAATTGGGGCCTAGGGGCATGGCAAGCCCAATATGCTATCTCTTCATCCAGCCACTGAGTGGCCTTACTTGAGGACTGGGCTCAGCCTGAGGGTCACAATGTGTGTTTGTGACCAATGTGGCCCGCGAGCATGGGCGGTGCCTCATGGGCCACACTGGTGTCAACGACACTGAACGTTGGACAACATGCCAACCACAAGGTTTCTTGCCATGGGAAGGAGTTCTGATTTCTGCATCACCTTCAACCCTGGGCAGTGATTGGAGATAAGGTCTAGGTTCTGAAACCTGAAAACCGAGGTTGGGAAGAGATGACGACCTAAGGCCATGGCGGCTCCATGTGCTCAGTGTGCGGCCAGCTGTCTGGGAGGGGCCAGGGAGTCCAGGCTCAGGCTGTGTCAGAAAGGGCATTAGTGCCCTGGTCAGCCTATGTATTTGGGGTACAGCCAAGGTCGGTGCAGGTTGATCCTCATTTGGGGTTACTGGGTAGCCCCAGAGGACAATGTTTTTTAACTGGAGGGCAGGCAGAGTGCTGCATTGTAGTTCTGTATTGCCAAACTGGAGGCCTTGTGGGCCAGTAGTCTGACGACAAAAGTCTGAGAACACAAGCTAGGCTTAGGTTTCTGGGTGAGGCCATGGCAGGCACAATCTACAGACCTGAATCGAGATCTCGTGCATCTGAAGTCAGGGCGAGGATCAGACGATCGCTCAGGTTGGAGTTTCTGTCCCTGATGGCCCCTTCATGAATGGGGGGGCATCACGAGGCCATGGGGGTTTTCCCATGATGGGAGTTGTGAGAAGCTCCAAACTGCAGAGAGTCTTCGGCAGGACAATTGAGACCTGTTGTTTGGCTCCAGGCCAATGATTCTGAGCAGGGTTCTAAGGATGGATGGCTGGGTAGCCCACCTCGCATTCCAATTGTCTCCTATCAACAAGACAGTTTAGATCTCCTGGATCTGTGGGGAGCTACCGAGGATGCTGAGTTGAAATGCACACCCCTGGGGATGGGTCCGAATGTGCTTTTGTGTCTATGGAGACCTTGGAATGAAGCGGTGGCACTGGGGCCCTAAAGGGTTCTCCTAAACAGAGGCTTTGACACAGCTCCAACGTGCAAGTTTCCCATGTGTAGATGAGATGTTTTCTGATGGGTGAAACAAGAAACAGCTATATGCTGCTTTTGAAATCCAGGCCTCTGAGGAGAGATGCCTGGAAACCAAAGCAATGGATCTGATTAGTGCCTAGGGGCCTGTTCTTTCCTTTTTACCTCTGAGGACATCTGTCTATGGGTCTGAGTGCAGGTAGGGGCTCATTTGGGCTCAGATTGCCCCTGTTTTTCCTGGGAAGCTACCAGTATTGATATATATCAGGGACTTTGGAGGTTTATCCTATTAGAAGGGTTGTGGCCATTGGAATGGGCACACACAATTCCCTTGGAGAGGGCAAGTACAGTCCTCAGGTTTGGCTCCAGGGGCCTGAGCCTGTAGGTTGTGTAGTCCAGCCCTTTTTGGACAGTTGTCTGAAAACACAAACTCGGCTTATGTTTCAGGTCATAGGTATGGCAGGACTGATCTACAGACCATGAGGAGAACTTTTCGGGATTTGAAAGAAGGGCGAGTGTGAGGCTCCTGCTCAAGTTTTTGTCTCGGGATATCGTGTCACTCATGGTCGTGGAATTTCTGGGTGACTTCATGGGAAATGGACGAGTCTTACTCTCTGGTGGTTTGGCCCCGTCCAAAGAGTTTGGGTTCATTCTGTGGGCTGGAAGAAGTCCGTTTTATTTTGTTGTTGTTGTTGTTTTCTTTTTTAACCTCAGGTGTCCCACCAAATGAGGGATTTCAGAGTAGAGCCCTAGGAGGGGCGACTGGACAATCAGAAATCTGGTTAAAAATTGGGGCCTAGGGACATGTCAAGCCCATTATGACATCTAATGGTCCAGCCACTGAGATGACTTACTAGAGGACAGGACTCATGCTGAGGGTCACAATGCGTGTGTATGCCCTCGTCGCACTCAAGAATGGGCGGGGCCTCAGGCTTTCTCCTACACTGATCGTTGGACAACGTGCCAACCACAAGGGTTCTTGCCATGGGTAAGGAGGAGTTCTGATTTCTGCATCAGACTCACCCCTGGGCAGTGATTGGAGATAAGGTCTCGGTTCTGAAGCCTGAAAACTGAGGTAGGGAAGAGATGATGACCTAAGGCCATGGCGGGTTTTATGTGCTCAGTGTACGGTCAGCTTTCTGGGTGTTGGTCAGGCGGTCCGGGCTCAGGATGTGTTCGACAGTGCATTAGTGCCCAGGTTAGACTATATTATTTGGGTAAAGTCGAGTGCTGTGTAGGTTTACCCTCATTTAAGGTGCCTGGGCAGCTCATGATGCAATCATTTTTTTCTCTAGAGGGCAGGCAGAGTGCTGCATTCTGGGTCCGGAATTGCCAAACTTGAGGGCTTTGGGGCCAGGAGTGTGAGGATGGAAGACTGAGAAGACAAGCTAGACTTGGGTTTCAGGGCGAGGGCACGGCAGGTACCCCCTGCAGATCTGAACCAATATCTCATGCATCTGAAGTCAGGGCGAGGATCAGACGTTGGCTCAGGTGGGAGTTTCTGAGCATGACGGCCGCTTCATGAAGGGAGCGGAATCTCGAGACCATTGAGGTTTTCCCACGTTGGGAGTTGTGGGATGCCCCCTTCCAGGATTCCTTCTTCCGGACAATTGAGACCTGTTGGACAGCTCCAGGACATCCCATATGGAATGACTCCAGAGCACCGTTCGCGGATGGATGCCTGGGAAGCCCGCCTCGCATTCCAATTGTCTCCTAGCAACAAGACAGTTTAGATCTGATGGCTCTGCGGGAGCAACCTCGGTGGCTGAGTTGAAATGGACTTTCCTGAGGATGTGTCCTAATGTGTTTTTGTGTCCATGAGGGCCTTGGAATGGGGCGGTGGCACCGGCAACCTGAAGTACTTTCCTAAGCTTTGGACAAGGCTCCCATGCACAGGTTTACTTGTGGAGACGAGATGAGTTCTGATGGGTGCCTCAGGAAAACCCCTATGCTCGTATTGGAATCAGGCTTTTGAGGACACATGCCTGTAACCCATAGCAATGGATCCTATTATGGCCTAGGGTCCTGTCTGGTTCAATCTTCTTCTCTGGGGACATCCATCTATGGTATGAGTGGAGGTCGATTATCAGCTGGTGTCAGACACCCCTTGTTTGTTCCGGGTGACCCACACTATTGGGATGGCCTAAGGGTCGTTGGAGGTTTCTCCTAATTTGTACGATTTTGGACCATGGAATGGGCAGAATTCCCATGGATTGGTAGGCACAGTCCTAATGTGTGGCTCCAGGGGCCCAGCCTGGAGGATGTGTGGCCCAAGACTTTGAGGACAGAAGTCTGAAAACACAAACTCAGCTTAGGTTTGGGGACGTAGGTATGGCAGGCCCGATCTACAAACCATGAGAAGAACTCTACAGGATATGAAGAAAGTGCGAGTCTGTGGCGATTGCTTAGGCTTTTGTCTCTGGATTTTGTATCAGTGATGGCCGTGGAATGTCGGGGAGGCCTCATGGGCCATGGACGAATCTTCCTCTCTGAGGATTTGGCCCGATTCCCAATTGCTTTTCGTCAATCTGTGGGAAGGGAGGACTCATTTCAGTTTTGTTACCTCAGGTGTCCCACCAAAAGAGGAATTCCAAAGCAAAGCCGTGGGGAAGACTGAAGGTACAATCCGAACTATGGTTAAAAATTGGGGCCTAGGGGCATGGCAAGCCCAATATGCTATCTGAGTGGCCTACTTGAGAACTGGGCTCAGCCTGAGGGTCACAATGTGTGTTTGTGACCAATGTGGCCCGCGAGCATGGGCGGGGCCTCATGGGACACACAGGTTTCAAGGACACTGAACGTTGGACAACATGCCAACCACAAGGTTTCTTGCCATGGGGAAGGAGTTCTGATTTCTGCATCACCTTCAACATGGACAGTGATTGGAGATAAGGTCTAGGTTCTGAAACCTGAAAACCGAGGTTGGGAAGAGATGACGACCTAAGGCCATGGCGGCTCCATGTGCTCAGTGTGCGGCCAGCTGTCTGGGACGGGCCAGGGGGTCCAGGCTCAGGCTGTGTCAGAAAGGGCATTAGTGCCTTGGTCAGCCTATGTATTTGGGGTACAGCCAAGGTCGGTGCAGGTTGATCCTCATTTGGGGTTACTGGGTAGCCCCAGAGGACAATGTTTTTTATCTGGAGGGCAGGCAGAGTGCTGCATTGTAGTTCTGGATTGCCAAACTGGTGGCCTTGTTGGCCAGTAGTCTGACGACAAAAGTCTGAGAACACAAGCTAGGCTTAGGTTTCTGGGTGAGGCCATGGCAGGCACAATCTACAGACCTGAATCGAGATCTCGTGCATCTGAAGTCAGGGCGAGGATCAGACGATCGCTCAGGTTGGAGTTTCTGTCCCTGATGGCCCCTTCATGAATGGGGGGGCATCACGAGGCCATGGGGGTTTTCCCATGATGGGAGTTGTGAGAAGCTCCAAACTGCAGAGAGTCTTCGGCAGGACAATTGAGACCTGTTGTTTGGCTCCAGGCCAATGATTCTGAGCAGGGTTCTAAGGATGGATGGCTGGGTAGCCCACCTCGCATTCCAATTGTCTCCTAGCAACAAGACAGTTTAGATCTCCTGGATCTGTGGGGAGCTACCGAGGATGCTGAGTTGAAATGCACACCCCTGGGGATGGGTCCGAATGTGCTTTTGTGTCTATGGAGACCTTGGAATGAAGCGGTGGCACTGGGGCCCTAAAGGGTTCTCCTAAACAGAGGCTTTGACACAGCTCCAACGTGCAAGTTTCCCATGTGTAGATGAGATGTTTTCTGATGGGTGAAACAAGAAACAGCTATATGCAGCTTTTGAAGTCCAGGCCTCTGAGGAGAGATGCCTGGAAACCAAAGCAATGGATCTGATTAGTGCCTAGGGGCCTGTTCTTTCCTTTTTACCTCTGAGGACATCTGTCTATGGGTCTGAGTGCAGGTAGGGGCTCATTTGGACTCAGATTGCCCCTGTATTTCCTGGGAAGCTACCACTATTGAGATATATCAGGGACTTTGGAGGTTTATCCTATTAGAAGGGTTGTGGCCATTGGAATGGGCACACACAATTCCCTTGGAGAGGGCAAGTACAGTCCTCAGGTTTGGCTCCAGGGGCCTGAGCCTGTAGGTTGTGTAGTCCAGCCCTTTTTGGACAGTAGTCTGAAAACACAAACTCGGCTTATGTTTCAGGTCATAGGTATGGCAGGACTGATCTACAGACCATGAGGAGAACTTTTCGGGATTTGAAAGAAGGGCGAGTGTGAGGCTCCTGCTCAAGTTTTTGTCTCGGGATATCGTGTCACTCATGGTCGTGGAATTTCTGGGTGACTTCATGGGAAATGGACGAGTCTTACTCTCTGGTGGTTTGGCCCCGTCCAAAGAGTTTGGGTTCATTCTGTGGGCTGGAAGAAGTCCGTTTTATTTTGTTGTTGTTGTTGTTGTTGTTTTCTTTTTTAACCTCAGGTGTCCCACCAAATGAGGGATTTCAGAGTAGAGCCCTAGGAGGTGCGACTGGACAATCAGAAATCTGGTTAAAAATTGGGGCCTAGGGACATGTCAAGCCAATTATGACATCTAAGGGTCCAGCCACTGAGAGGACTTACTAGAGGACAGGACTCATGCTGAGGGTCACAGCGTGTGTATGCCCTCGTCGCACTCAAGAATGGGCGGGGCCTCAGGCTTTCTCCTACACTGATCGTTGGACAACGTGCCAACCACAAGGGTTCTTGCCATGGGTAAGGAGGAGTTCTGATTTCTGCATCAGACTCACCCCTGGGCAGTGATTGGAGATAAGGTCTCGGTTCTGAAGCCTGAAAACTGAGGTAGGGAAGAGATGATGACCTAAGGCCATGGCGGGTTTTATGTGCTCAGTGTGCGGTCAGCTTTCTGGGTGTTGGTCAGGAGGTCCGGGCTCAGGAGGTGTTCGACAGTGCATTAGTGCCCAGGTTAGACTATATAATTTGGGGAAAGTCGAGTGCTGTGTAGGTTTACCCTCATTTAAGGTGCCTGGGAAGCTCATGAGGCAATCATTTTTTTTTCTAGAGGGCAGGCAGAGTGCTGCATTGTGAGTCCGGAATTGCCAAACTTGAGGGCTTTGGGGCCAGGAGTGTGAGGATGGAAGTCTGAGAAGACAAGCTAGACTTGGGTTTCAGGGCGAGGGCACGGCAGGTACCCCCTGCAGATCTGAACCAATATCTCATGCATCTGAAGTCAGGGCGAGGATCAGACGTTGGCTCAGGTGGGAGTTTCTGAGCATGATGGCCGCTTCATGAAGGGAGCGGAATCTCGAGACCATTGAGGTTTTCCCACGTTGGGAGTTGTGGGATGCCCCCTTCCAGGATTCCTTCTTCCGGACAATTGAGACCTGTTGGACAGCTCCAGGACATCCCATATGGAATGACTCCAGAGCACCGTTCGCGGATGGATGCCTGGGAAGCCCGCCTCGCATTCCAATTGTCTCCTAGCAACAAGACAGTTTAGATCTGATGGCTCTGCGGGAGCAACCTCGGTGGCTGAGTTGAAATGGACTTTCCTGAGGATGTGTCCTAATGTGTTTTTGTGTCCATGAGGGCCTTGGAATGGGGCGGTGGCACCGGCAACCTGAAGTACTTTCCTAAGCTTTGGACATGGCTCCCATGCACAGGTTTACTTGTGGAGACGAGATGAGTTCTGATGGGTGCCTCAGGAAAACCCCTATGCTCGTATTGGAATCAGGCTTTTGAGGACACATGCCTGTAACCCATAGCAATGGATCCTATTATGGCCTAGGGTCCTGTCTGGTTCAATATTCTTCTCTGGGGACATCCATCTATGGTATGAGTGGAGGTCGATTATCAGCTGGTGTCAGACACCCCTTGTTTGTTCCGGGTGACCCACACTATTTGGATGGCCTAAGGGTCGTTGGAGGTTTCTCCTAATTTGTACGATTTTGGACCATGGAATGGGCAGAATTCCCATGGATTGGTAGGCACAGTCCTAATGTGTGGCTCGAGGGGCCCAGCCTGGAGGATGTGTGGCCCAAGACTTTGAGGACAGAAGTCTGAAAACACAAACTCAGCTTAGGTTTGGGGACGTAGGTATGGCAGGCCCGATCTACAAACCATGAGAAGAACTCTACAGGATATGAAGAAAGTGCGAGTCTGTGGCGATTGCTCAGGCTTTTGTCTCTGGATTTTGTATCAGTGATGGCCGTGGAATGTCGGGGAGGACTCATGGGCCATGGACGAATCTTCCTCTCTGAGGATTTGGCCTGATTCCCAATTGCTTTTCGTCAATCTGTGGGATGGGAGGACTCATTTCAGTTTTGTTACCTCAGGTGTCCCACCAAAAGAGGAATTCAAAAGCAAAGCCGTGGGGAAGACTGAAGGGACAATCCGAACTATGGTTAAAAATTGGGGCCTAGGGGCATGGCAAGCCCAATATGCTATCTCTTCATCCAGCCACTGAGTGGCCTTACTTGAGGACTGGGCTCAGCCTGAGGGTCACAATGTGTGTTTGTGACCAATGTGGCCTGCGAGCATGGGCGGGGCCTCATGGGACACACTGGTTTCAAGGACACTGAACGTTGGACAACATGCCAACCACAAGGTTTCTTGCCATGGGGAAGGAGTTCTGATTTCTGCATCACCTTCAACCTGGACAGTGATTGGAGATAAGGTCTAGGTTCTGGAACCTGAAAACCGAGGTTGGGAAGAGATGACGACCTAAGGCCATGGCGGCTCGATGTGCTCAGTGTGCGGCCAGCTGTCTGGGAGGGGCCAGTGTGTCCAGGCTCAGGCTGTGTCAGAAAGGGCATTAGTGCCCTGGTCAGCCTATGTATTTGGGGTACAGCCAAGGTCGGTGCAGGTTGATCCTCATTTGGGGTTACTGGGTAGCCCCAGAGGACAATGTTTTTTATCTGGAGGGCAGGCAGAGTGCTGCATTGTAGTTCTGGATTGCCAAACTGGAGGCCTTGTGGGCCAGTAGTCTGACGACAAAAGTCTGAGAACACAAGCTAGGCTTAGGTTTCTGAGTGAGGCCATGGCAGGCACAATCTACAGACCTGAATCGAGATCTCGTGCATCTGAAGTCAGGGCGAGGATCAGACGATCGCTCAGGTTGGAGTTTCTGTCCCTGATGGCCCCTTCATGAATGGGGGGGCATCACGAGGCCATGGGGGTTTTTCCATGATGGGAGTTGTGAGAAGCTCCAAACTGCAGAGAGTCTTCGGCAGGACAATTGAGACCTGTTGTTTGGCTCCAGGCCAATGATTCTGAGCAGGGTTCTAAGGATGGATGGCTGGGTAGCCCACCTCGCATTCCAATTGTCTCCTAGCAACAAGACAGTTTAGATCTCCTGGATCTGTGGGGAGCTACCGAGGATGCTGAGTTGAAATGCACACCCCTGGGGATGGGTCCGAATGTGCTTTTGTGTCTATGGAGACCTTGGAATGAAGCGGTGGCACTGGGGCCCTAAAGGGTTCTCCTAAACAGAGGCTTTGACACAGCTCCAACGTGCAAGTTTCCCATGTGTAGATGAGATGTTTTCTGATGGGTGAAACAAGAAACAGCTATATGCTGCTTTTGAAATCCAGGCCTCTGAGGAGAGATGCCTGGAAACCAAAGCAATGGACCTGATTAGTGCCTAGGGGCCTGTTCTTTCCTTTTTAACTCTGGGGACATCTGTCTATGGGTCTGAGTGCAGGTAGGGGCTCATTTGGGCTCAGATTACCCCTGTTTTTCCTGGGAAGCTACCACTATTGAGATATATCATGGACTTTGGAGGTTTATCCTATTAGAAGGGTTGTGGCCATTGGAATGGGCACACACAATTCCCTTGGAGAGGGCAAGTACAGTCCTCAGGTTTGGCTCCAGGGGCCTGAGCCTGTAGGTTGTGTCGTCCAGCCCTTTTTGGACAGTTGTCTGAAAACACAAACTCGGCTTATGTTTCAGGTAATAGGTATGGCAGGACTGATCTACAGACCATGAGGAGAACTTTTCGGGATTTGAAAGAAGGGCGAGTGTGAGGCTCCTGCTCAAGTTTTTGTCTCGGGATATCGTGTCACTCATGGTCGTGGAATTTCTGGGTGACTTCATGGGAAATGGACGAGTCTTACTCTCTGGTGGTTTGGCCCCGTCCAAAGAGTTTGGGTTCATTCTGTGGGCTGGAAGAAGTCCGTTTTATTTTGTTGTTGTTGTTGTTTTCTTTTTTAACCTCAGGTGTCCCACCAAATGAGGAATTTCAGAGTAGAGCCCTAGGAGGGGCGACTGGACAATCAGAAATCTGGTTAAAAATTGGGGCCTAGGGACATGTCAAGCCCATTATGACATCTAATGGTCCAGCCACTGAGAGGACTTACTAGAGGACAGGACTCATGCTGAGGGTCACAATGCGTGTGTATGCCCTCGTCGCACTCAAGAATGGGCGGGGCCTCAGGCTTTTTCCTACACTGATCATTGGACAACGTGCCAACCACAAGGGTTCTTGCCATGGGTAAGGAGGAGTTCTGATTTCTGCATCAGACTCACCCCTGGGCAGTGATTGGAGATAAGGTCTCGGTTCTGAAGCCTGAAAACTGAGGTAGGGAAGAGATGATGACCTAAGGCCAATGGCGGGTTTTATGTGCTCAATGTGCGGTCAGCTTTCTGGGTGTTGGTCAGGAGGTCCGGGCTCAGGATGTGTTCGACAGTGCATTAGTGCCCAGGTTAGACTATATAATTTGGGTAAAGTCGAGTGCTGTGTAGGTTTACCCTCATTTAAGGTGCCTGGGCAGCTCATGAGGCAATAATTTTTTTCTCTAGAGGGCAGGCAGAGTGCTGCATTGTGGGTCCGGAATTGCCAAACTTGAGGGCTTTGGGGCCAGGAGTGTGAGGATGGAAGTCTGAGAAGACAAGCTAGACTTGGGTTTCAGGGCGAGGGCACGGCAGGTACCCCCTGCAGATCTGAACCAATATCTCATGCATCTGAAGTCAGGGCGAGGATCAGACGTTGGCTCAGGTGGGAGTTTCTGAGCATGACGGCCGCTTCATGAAGGGAGCGGAATCTCGAGACCATTGAGGTTTTCCCACGTTGGGAGTTGTGGGATGCCCCCTTCCAGGATTCCTTCTTCCGGACATTTGAGACCTGTTGGACAGCTCCAGGACATCCCATATGGAATGACTCCAGAGCACCGTTCGCGGATGGATGCCTGGGAAGCCCGCCTCGCATTCCAATTGTCTCCTAGCAACAAGACAGTTTAGATCTGATGGCTCTGCGGGAGCAACCTCGGTGGCTGAGTTGAAATGGACTTTCCTGAGGATGGGTCCTAATGTGTTTTTGTGTCCATGAGGGCCTTGGAATGGGGCGGTGGCACCGGCAACCTGAAGTACTTTCCTAAGCTTTGGACATGGCTCCCATGCACAGGTTTACTTGTGGAGACGAGATGAGTTCTGATGGGTGCCTCAGGAAAACCCCTATGCTCGTATTGGAATCAGGCTTTTGAGGAAACATGCCTGTAACCCATAGCAATGGATCCTATTATGGCCTAGGGTCCTGTCTGGTTCAATCTTCTTCTCTGGGGACATCCATCTATGGTATGAGTGGAGGTCGATTATCAGCTGGTGTCAGACACCCCTTGTTTGTTCCGGGTGACCCACACTATTGGGATGGCCTAAGGGTCGTTGGAAGTTTCTCCTAATTTGTATGATTTTGGACAATGGAATGGGCAGAATTCCCATGGATTGGTAGGCACAGTCCTAATGTGTGGCTCCAGGGGCCCAGCCTGGAGGATGTGTGGCCCAAGACTTTGAGGACAGAAGTCTGAAAACACAACCTCAGCTTAGGTTTTGGGACGTAGGTATGGCAGGCCCGATCTACAAACCATGAGAAGAACTCTACAGGATATGAAGAAAGTGCGAGTCTGTGGCGATTGCTCAGGCTTTTGTCTCTGGATTTTGTAACAGTGATGGCCGTGGAATGTCGGGGAGGCCTCATGGGCCATGAACGAATCTTCCTCTCTGAGGATTTGGCCCGGTTCCCAATTGCTTTTCGTCAATCTGTGGGATGGGAGGACTCATTTCAGTTTTGTTACCTCAGGTGTCCCACCAAAAGAGGAATTCCAAAGCAAAGCCGTGGGGAAGACTGAAGGGACAACCCGAACTATGGTTAAAAATTGGGGCCTAGGGGCATGGCAAGCCCAATATGCTATCTCTTCATCCAGCCACTGAGTGGCCTTACTTGAGGACTGGGCTCAGCCTGAGGGTCACAATGTGTGTTTGTGACCAATGTGGCCCGCGAGCATGGGCGGGGCCTCATGGGCCACACTGGTGTCAACGACACTGAACGTTGGAAAACATGCCAACCACAAGGTTTCTTGCCATTGGAAAGGAGTTCTGATTTCTGCATCACCTTCAACATGGACAGTGATTGGAGATAAGGTCTAGGTTCTGAAAACTGAAAACCGAGGTTGGGAAGAGATGACGACCTAAGGCCATGGCGGCTCCATGTGCTCAGTGTGCGGCCAGCTGTCTGGGAGGGGCCAGGGAGTCCAGGCTCAGGCTGTGTCAGAAAGGGCATTAGTGCCCTGGTCAGCCTATGTATTTGGGGTACAGCCAAGGTCGGTGCAGGTTGATCCTCATTTGGGGTTACTGGGTAGCCCCAGAGGACAATGTTTTTTAACTGGAGGGCAGGTAGAGTGCTGCATTGTAGTTCTGTATTGCCAAACTGGAGGCCTTGTGGGCCAGTAGTCTGACGACAAAAGTCTGAGAACACAAGCTAGGCTTAGGTTTCTGGGTGAGGCCATGGCAGGCACAATCTACAGACCTGAATCGAGATCTCGTGCATCTGAAGTCAGGGCGAGGATCAGACGATCGCTCAGGTTGGAGTTTCTGTCCCTGATGGCCCCTTCATGAATGGGGGGGCATCACGAGGCCATGGGGGTTTTCCCATGATGGGAGTTGTGAGAAGCTCCAAACTGCAGAGAGTCTTCGGCAGGACAATTGAGACCTGTTGTTTGGCTCCAGGCCAATGATTCTGAGCAGGGTTCTAAGGATGGATGGCTGGGTAGCCCACCTCGCATTCCAATTGTCTCCTAGCAACAAGACAGTTTAGATCTCCTGGATCTGTGGGGAGCTACCGAGGATGCTGAGTTGAAATGCACACCCCTGGGGATGGGTCCGAATGTGCTTTTGTGTCTATGGAGACCTTGGAATGAAGCGGTGGCACTGGGGCCCTAAAGGGTTCTCCTAAACAGAGGCTTTGACACAGCTCCAACGTGCAAGTTTCCCATGTGTAGATGAGATGTTTTCTGATGGGTGAAACAAGAAACAGCTATATGCTGCTTTTGAAATCCAGGCCTCTGAGGAGAGATGCCTGGAAACCAAAGCAATGGATCTGATTAGTGCAAAGGGGCCTGTTCTTTCCTTTTTACCTCTGAGGACATCTGTCTATGGGTCTGAGTGGAGGTAGGGGCTTATTTGGGCTCAGATTGCCCCTGTTTTTCCTGGGAAGCTACCACTATTGAGATATATCAGGGACATTGGAGGTTTATCCTATTAGAAGGGTTGTGGCCATTGAATGGGCACACACAATTCCCTTGGAGAGGGCAAGTACAGTCCTCAGGTTTGGCTCCAGGGGCCTGAGCCTGTAGGTTGTGTCGTCCAGCCCCTTTTGGACAGTTGTCTGAAAACACAAACTCGGCTTATGTTTCAGGTCATAGGTATGGCAGGACTGATCTACAGACCATGAGGAGAACTTTTTGGGATTTGAAAGAAGGGCGAGTGTGAGGCTCCTGCTCAAGTTTTTGTCTCGGGATATCGTGTCACTCATGGTCGTGGAATTTCTGGGTGACTTCATGGGAAATGGACGAGTCTTACTCTCTGGTGGTTTGGCCCCGTCCAAAGAGTTTGGGTTCATTCTGTGGGCTGGAAGAAGTCCGTTTTATTTTGTTGTTGTTGTTGTTTTCTTTTTTAACCTCAGGTGTCCCACCAAATGAGGGATTTCAGAGTAGAGCCCTAGGAGGGGCGACTGGACAATCAGAAATCTGGTTAAAAATTGGGGCCTAGGGACATGTCAAGCCCATTATGACATCTAATGGTCCAGCCACTGAGAGGACTTACTAGAGGACAGGACTCATGCTGAGGGTCACAATGCGTGTGTATGCCCTCGTCGCACTCAAGAATGGGCGGGGCCTCAGGCTTTCTCCTACACTGATCGTTGGACAACGTGCCAACCACAAGGGTTCTTGCCATGGGTAAGGAGGAGTTCTGATTTCTGCATCAGACTCACCCCTGGGCAGTGATTGGAGATAAGGTCTCGGTTCTGAAGCCTGAAAACTGAGGTAGGGAAGAGATGATGACCTAAGGCCATGGCGGGTTTTATGTGCTCAGTGTGCGGTCAGCTTTCTGGGTGTTGGTCAGGAGGTCCGGGCTCTGGATGTGTTCGACAGTGCATTAGTGCCCAGGTTAGACTATATAATTTGGGTAAAGTCGAGTGCTGTGTAGGTTTACCCTCATTTAAGGTGCCTGGGAAGCTCATGAGGCAATCATTTTTTTCTCTAGAGGGCAGGCAGAGTGCTGCATTGTGGGTCCGGAATTGCCAAACTTGAGGGCTTTGGGGCCAGGAGTGTGAGGATGGAAGTCTGAGAAGACAAGCTGGACTTGGGTTTCAGGGCGAGGGCACGGCAGGTACCCCCTGCAGATCTGAACCAATATCTCATGCATCTGAAGTCAGGGCGAGGATCAGACGTTGGCTCAGGTGGGAGTTTCTGAGCATGACGGCCGCTTCATGAAGGGAGCGGAATCTCGAGACCATTGAGGTTTTCCCACGTTGGGAGTTGTGGGATGCCCCCTTCCAGGATTCCTTCTTCCGGACAATTGAGACCTGTTGGACAGCTCCAGGACATCCCATATGGAATGACTCCAGAGCACCGTTCGCGGATGGATGCCTGGGAAGCCCGCGTCGCATTCCAATTGTCTCCTAGCAACAAGACAGTTTAGATCTGATGGCTCTGCGGGAGCAACCTCGGTAGCTGAGTTGAAATGGACTTTCCTGAGGATGTGTCCTAATGTGTTTTTGTGTCCATGAGGGCCTTGGAATGGGGCGGTGGCACCGGCAACCTGAAGTACTTTCCTAAGCTTTGGACATGGCTCCCATGCACAGGTTTACTTGTGGAGACGAGATGAGTTCTGATGGGTGCCTCAGGAAAACCCCTATGCTTGTATTGGAATCAGGCTTTTGAGGACACATGCCTGTAACCCATAGCAATGGATCCTATTATGGCCTAGGGTCCTGTCTGGTTCAATCTTCTTCTCTGGGGACATCCATCTATGGTATGAGTGGAGGTCGATTATCAGCTGGTGTCAGACACCCCTTGTTTGTTCCAGGTGACCCACACTATTGGGATGGCCTAAGGGTCGTTGGAGGTTTCTCCTAATTTGTACGATTTTGGACCATGGAATGGGCAGAATTCCCATGGATTGGTAGGCACAGTCCTAATGTGTGGCTCGAGGGGCCCAGCCTGGAGGATGTGTGGCCCAAGACTTTGAGGACAGAAGTCTGAAAACACAAACTCAGCTTAGGTTTGGGGACGTAGGTATGGCAGGCCCGATCTACAAACCATGAGAAGAACTCTACAGGATATGAAGACAGTGCGAGTCTGTGGCGATTGCTCAGGCTTTTGTCTCTGGATTTTGTATCAGTGATGGCCGTGGAATGTCGGGGAGGCCTCATGGGCCATGGACGAATCTTCCTCTCTGAGGATTTGGCCCGATTCCCAATTGCTTTTCGTCAATCTGTGGGATGGGAGGACTCATTTCAGTTTTGTTACCTCAGGTGTCCCACCAAAAGAGGAATTCCAAAGCAAAGCCGTGGGGAAGAATGAAGGGACAATCCGAACTATGGTTAAAAATTGGGGCCTAGGGGCATGGCAAGCCCAATATGCTATCTCTTCATCCAGCCACTGAGTGGCCTTACTTGAGGACTGGGCTCAGCCTGAGGGTCACAATGTGTGTTTGTGACCAATGTGGACCGCGAGCATGGGCGGGGCCTCATGGGACACACTGGTTTCAAGGACACTGAACGTTGGACAACATGCCAACCACAAGGTTTCTTGCCATGGGGAAGGAGTTCTGATTTCTGCATCACGTTCAACATGGACAGTGATTGGAGATAAGGTCTAGGTTCTGAAACCTGAAAACCGAGGTTGGGAAGAGATGACGACCTAAGGCCATGGTGGCTCGATGTGCTCAGTGTGGGGCCAGCTGTCTGGGACGGGCTAGGGGGTCCAGGCTCAGGCTGTGTCAGAAAGGGCATTAGTGCCTTGGTCAGCCTATGTATTTGGGGTACAGCCAAGGTCGTTGCAGGTTGATCCTCATTTGGGGTTACTGGGTAGCCCCAGAGGACAAGGTTTTTTATCTGGAGGGCAGGCAGAGTGCTGCATTGTAGTTCTGGATTGCCAAACTGGAGGCCTTGTGGGCCAGTAGTCTGACGACAAAAGTCTGAGAACACAAGCTAGGCTTAGGTTTCTGGGTGAGGCCATGGCAGGCACAATCTACAGACCTGAATCGAGATCTCGTGCATCTGAAGTCAGGGCGAGGATCAGACGATCGCTCAGGTTGGAGTTTCTGTCCCTGATGGCCCCTTCATGAATGGGGGGGCATCACGAGGCCATGGGGGTTTTCCCATGATTGGAGTTGTGAGAAGCTCCAAACGGCAGAGAGTCTTCGGCAGGACAATTGAGACCTGTTGTTTGGCTCCAGGCCAATGATTCTGAGCAGGGTTCTAAGGATGGATGGCTGGGTAGCCCACCTCGCATTCCAATTGTCTCCTAGCAACAAGACAGTTTAGATCTCCTGGATCTGTGGGGAGCTACCGAGGATGCTGAGTTGAAATGCACACCCCTGGGGATGGGTCCGAATGTGCTTTTGTGTCTATGGAGACCTTGGAATGAAGCGGTGGCACTGGGGCCCTAAAGGGTTCTCCTAAACAGAGGCTTTGACACAGCTCCAACGTGCAAGTTTCCCATGTGTAGATGAGATGTTTTCTGATGGGTGAAACAAGAAACAGCTATATGCAGCTTTTGAAGTCCAGGCCTCTGAGGAGAGATGCCTGGAAACCAAAGCAATGGATCTGATTAGTGCCTAGGGGCCTGTTCTTTCCTTTTTACCTCTGAGGACATCTGTCTATGGGTCTGAGTGCAGGTAGGGGCTCATTTGGGCTCAGATTGCCCCTGTTTTTCCTGGGAAGCTACCACTATTGAGATATATCAGGGACTTTGGAGGTTTATCCTATGAGAAGGGTTGTGGCCATTGGAATGGGCACACACAATTCCCTTGGAGAGGGCAAGTACAGTCCTCAGGTTTGGCTCCAGGGGCCTGAGCCTGTAGGTTGTGTAGTCCAGCCCTTTTTGGACAGTTGTCTGAAAACACAAACTCGGCTTATGTTTCAGGTCATAGGTATGGCAGGACTGATCTACAGACCATGAGGAGAACTTTTCGGGATTTGAAAGAAGGGCGAGTGTGAGGCTCCTGCTCAAGTTTTTGTCTCGGGATATCGTGTCACTCATGGTCGTGGAATTTCTGGGTGACTTCATGGGAAATGGACGAGTCTTACTCTCTGGTGGTTTGGCCCCGTCCAAAGAGTTTGGGTTCATTCTGTGGGCTGGAAGAAGTCCGTTTTATTTTGTTGTTGTTGTTGTTTTCTTTTTTAACCTCAGGTGTCCCACCAAATGAGGGATTTCAGAGTAGAGCCCTAGGAGGGGCGACTGGACAATCAGAAATCTGGTTAAAAATTGGGGCCTAGGGACATGTCAAGCCCATTATGACATCTAATGGTCCAGCCACTGAGATGACTTACTAGAGGACAGGACTCATGCTGAGAGTCACAATGCGTGTGTATGCCCTCGTCGCACTCAAGAATGGGCGGGGCCTCAGGCTTTCTCCTACACTGATCGTTGGACAACGTGCCAACCACAAGGGTTCTTGCCATGGGTAAGGAGGAGTTCTGATTTCTGCATCAGACTCACCCCTGGGCAGTGATTGGAGATAAGGTCTCGGTTCTGAAGCCTGAAAACTGAGGTAGGGAAGAGATGATGACCTAAGGCCATGGCGGGTTTTATGTGCTCAGTGTGCGGTCAGCTTTCTGGGTGTTGGTCAGGAGGTCCGGGCTCAGGATGTGTTCGACAGTGCATTAGTGCCCAGGTTAGACTATATAATTTGGGTAAAGTCGAGTGCTGTGTAGGTTTACCCTCATTTAAGGTGCCTGGGAAGCTCATGAGGCAATCATTTTTTTCTCTAGAGGGCAGGCAGAGTGCTGCATTGTGGGTCCGGAATTGCCAAACTTGATGGCTTTGGGGCCAGGAGTGTGAGGATGGAAGTCTGAGAAGACAAGCTAGACTTGGGTTTCAGGGCGAGGGCACGGCAGGTACCCCCTGCAGATCTGAACCAATATCTCATGCATCTGAAGTCAGGGCGAGGATCAGACGTTGGCTCAGGTGGGAGTTTCTGAGCATGACGGCCGCTTCATGAAGGGAGCGGAATCTCGAGACCATTGAGGTTTTCCCACGTTGGGAGTTGTGGGATGCCCCCTTCCAGGATTCCTTCTTCCGGACAATTGAGACCTGTTGGACAGCTCCAGGACATCCCATATGGAATGACTCCAGAGCACCGTTCGCGGATGGATGCCTGGGAAGCCCGCCTCGCATTCCAATTGTCTCCTAGCAACAAGACAGTTTAGATCTGATGGCTCTGCGGGAGCAACCTCGGTGGCTGAGTTGAAATGGACTTTCCTGAGGATGTGTCCTAATGTGTTTTTGTGTCCATGAGGGCCTTGGAATGGGGCGGTGGCACCGGCAACCTGAAGTACTTTCCTAAGCTTTGGACATGGCTCCCATGCACAGGTTTACTTGTGGAGACGAGATGAGTTCTGATGGGTGCCTCAGGAAAACCCCTATGCTCGTATTGGAATCAGGCTTTTGAGGACACATGCCTGTAACCCATAGCAATGGATCCTATTATGGCCTAGGGTCCTGTCTGGTTCAATCTTCTTCTCTGGGGACATCCATCTATGGTATGAGTGGAGGTCGATTATCAGCTGGTGTCAGACACCCCTTGTTTGTTCCGGATGACCCACACTATTGGGATGGCCTAAGGGTCGTTGGAGGTTTCTCCTAATTTGTACGATTTTGGACCATGGAATGGGCAGAATTCCCATGGATTGGTAGGCACAGTCCTAATGTGTGGCTCGAGGGGCCCAGCCTGGAGGATGTGTGGCCCAAGACTTTGAGGACAGAAGTCTGAAAACACAAACTCAGCTTAGGTTTGGGGACGTAGGTATGGCAGGCCCGATCTACAAACCATGAGAAGAACTCTACAGGATATGAAGAAAGTGCGAGTCTGTGGCGATTGCTCAGGCTTTTGTCTCTGGATTTTGTATCAGTGATGGCCGTGGAATGTCGGGGAGGCCTCATGGGCCATGGACGAATCTTCCTCTCTGAGGATTTGGCCCGATTCCCAATTGCTTTTCGACAATCTGTGGGATGGGAGGACTCATTTCAGTTTTGTTACCTCAGGTGTCCCACCAAAAGAGGAATTCCAAAGCCAAGCCGTGGGGAAGAATGAAGGGACAATCCGAACTATGGTTAAAAATTGGGGCCTAGGGGCATGGCAAGCCCAATATGCTATCTCTTCATCCAGCCACTGAGTGGCCTTACTTGAGGACTGGGCTCAGCCTGAGGGTCACAATGTGTGTTTGTGACCAATGTGGCCCGCGAGCATGGGCGGGGCCTCATGGGACACACTGGTTTCAAGGACACTGAACTTTGGACAACATGCCAACCACAAGGTTTCTTGCCATGGGGAAGGAGTTCTGATTTCTGCATCACCTTCAACATGGACAGTGATTGGAGATAAGGTCTAGGTTCTGAAACCTGAAAACCGAGGTTGGGAAGAGATGACGACCTAAGGCCATGGCGGCTCGATGTGCTCAGTGTGCGGCCAGCTGTCTGGGACGGGCCAGGGGCTCCAGGCTCAGGCTGTGTCAGAAAGGGCATTAGTGCCCTGGTCAGCCTATGTATTTGGGGTACAGCCAAGGTCGGTGCAGGTTGATCCTCATTTGGGTTTACTGGGTAGCCCCAGAGGACAATGTTTTTTATCTGGAGGGCAGGCAGAGTGCTGCATTTTAGTTCTGGATTGCCAAACTGGAGGCCTTGTGGGCCAGTAGTCTGACGACAAAAGTCTGAGAACACAAGCTAGGCTTAGGTTTCTGGGTGAGGCCATGGCAGGCACAATCTACTGACCTGAATCGAGATCTCGTGCATCTGAAGTCAGGGCGAGGATCAGACGATCGCTCAGGTTGGAGTTTCTGTCCCTGATGGCCCTTCATGAATGGGGTGGCATCACGAGGCCATGGGGGTTTTCCCATGATGGGAGTTGTGAGACGCTCCAAACTGCAGAGAGTCTTCGGCAGGACAATTGAGACCTGTTGTTTGGCTCCAGGCCAATGATTCTGAGCAGGGTTCTAAGGATGGATGGCTGGGTAGCCCACCTCGCATTCCAATTGTCTCCTAGCAACAAGACAGTTTAGATCTCCTGGATCTGTGGGGAGCTACCGAGGATGCTGAGTTGAAATGCACACCCCTGGGGATGGGTCCGAATGTGCTTTGGTGTCTATGGAGACCTTGGAATGAAGCGGTGGCTCTGGGGCCCTAAAGGGTTCTCCTAAACAGAGGCTTTGACACAGCTCCAACGTGCAAGTTTCCCATGTGTAGATGAGATGTTTTCTGATGGGTGAAACAAGAAACAGCTATATGCTGCTTTTGAAATCCAGGCCTCTGAGGAGAGATGCCTGGAAACCAAAGCAATGGATCTGATTAGTGCCTAGGGGCCTGTTCTTTCCTTTTTACCTCTGAGGACATCTGTCTATGGGTCTGAGTGCAGGTAGGGGCTAATTTGGGCTCAGATTGCACCTGTTTTTCCTGGGATGCTACCACTATTGAGATATATCAGGGACTTTGGAGGTTTATCCTATTAGAAGGGTTGTGGCCATTGGAATGGGCACACACAATTCCCTTGGAGAGGGCAAGTACAGTCCTCAGGTTTGGCTCCAGGGGCCTGAGCCTGTAGGTTGTGTCGTCCAGCCCTTTTTGGACAGTTGTCTGAAAACACAAACTCGGCTTATGTTTCAGGTCATAGGTATGGCAGGACTGATCTACAGACCATGAGGAGAACTTTTCGGGATTTGAAAGAAGGGCGAGTGTGAGGCTCCTGCTCAAGTTTTTGTCTCGGGATATCGTGTCACTCATGGTCGTGGAATTTCTGGGTGACTTCATGGGAAATGGACGAGTCTTACTCTCTGGTGGTTTGGCCCCGTCCAAAGAGTTTGGGTTCATTCTGTGGGCTGGAAGAAGTCCGTTTTATTTTGTTGTTGTTGTTGTTTTCTTTTTTAACCTCAGGTGTCCCACCAAATGAGGGATTTCAGAGTAGAGCCCTAGGAGGGTCGACTGGACAATCAGAAATCTGGATAAAAATTGGGGCCTAGGGACATGTCAAGCCCATTATGACATCTAATGGTCCAGCCACTGAGAGGACTTACTAGAGGACAGGACTCATGCTGAGGGTCACAATGCGTGTGTATGCCCTCTTCGCACTCAAGAATGGGCGGGGCCTCAGGGTTTCTCCTACACTGATCGTTGGACAACGTGCCAACCACAAGGGTTCTTGCCATGGGTAAGGAGGAGTTCTGATTTCTGCATCAGACTCACCCCTGGGCAGTGATTGGAGATAAGGTCTCGGTTCTGAAGCCTGAAAACTGAGGTAGGGAAGAGATGATGACCTAAGGCCATGGCGGGTTTTATGTGCTCAGTGTGCGGTCAGCTATCTGGGTGTTGGTCAGGAGGTCCGGGCTCAGGATGTGTTCGACAGTGCATTAGTGCCCAGGTTAGACTATATACTTTGGGTAAAGTCGAGTGCTGTGTAGGTTTACCCTCATTTAAGGTGCCTGGGCAGCTCATGAGGCAATAATTTTTTTCTCTAGAGGGCAGGCAGAGTGCTGCATTGTGGGTCCGGAATTGCCAAACTTGAAAGCTTTGGGGCCAGGAGTGTGAGGATGGAAGTCTGAGAAGACAAGCTAGACTTGGGTTTCAGGGCGAGGGCACGGCAGGTACCCCCTGCAGATCTGAACCAATATCTCATGCATCTGAACTCAGGGCGAGGATCAGACGTTGGCTCAGGTGGGAGTTTCTGAGCATGACGGCCGCTTCATGAAGGGAGCGGAATCTCGAGACCATTGAGGTTTTCCCACGTTGGGAGTTGTGGGATGCCCCCTTCCAGGATTCCTTCTTCCGGACAATTGAGACCTGTTGGACAGCTCCAGGACATCCCATATGGAATGACTCCAGAGCACCGTTCGTGGATGGATGCCTGGGAAGCCCGCCTCGCATTCCAATTGTCTCCTAGCAACAAGACAGTTTAGATCTGATGGCTCTGCGGGAGCAACCTCGGTGGCTGAGTTAAAATGGACTTTCCTGAGGATGTGTCCTAATGTGTTTTTGTGTCCATGAGGGCCTTGGAATGGGGCGGTGGCACCGGCAACCTGAAGTACTTTCCTAAGCTTTGGACATGGCTCCCATGCACAGGTTTACTTGTGGAGACGAGATGAGTTCTGATGGGTGCCTCAGGAAAACCCCTATGCTCGTATTGGAATCAGGCTTTTGAGGACACATGCCTGTAACCCATAGCAATGGATCCTATTATGGCCTAGGGTCCTGTCTGGTTCAATCTTCTTCTCTGGGGACATCCATCTATGGTATGAGTGGAGGTCGATTATCAGCTGGTGTCAGACACCCCTTGTTTGTTCCGGGTGACCCACACTATTGGGATGGCCTAAGGGTCGTTGGAGGTTTCTCCTAATTTGTATGATTTTGGACCATGGAATGGGCAGAATTCCCATGGATTGGTAGGCACAGTCCTAATGAGTGGCTCCAGGGGCCCAGCCTGGAGGGCGTGTGGCCCAAGACTTTGAGGACAGAAGTCTGAAAACACAAACTCAGCTTAGGTTTGGGGACGTAGGTATGGCAGGCCCGATCTACAAACCATGAGAAGAACTCTACAGGATATGAAGAAAGTGCGAGTCTGTGGCGATTGCTCAGGCTTTTGTCTCTGGATTTTGTATCAGTGATGGCCGTGGAATGTCGGGGAGGCCTCATGGGCCATGGACGAATCTTCCTCTCTGAGGATTTGGCCAGATTCCCCATTGCTTTTCTTCAATCTGTGGGATGGGAGGACTCATTTCAGTTTTGTTACCTCAGGTGTCCCACCAAAAGAGGAATTCCAAAGCAAAGCCGTGGGGAAGACTGAAGGGACAATCCGAACTATGGTTAAAAATTGGGGCCTAGGGGCATGGCAAGCCCAATATGCTATCTCTTCATCCAGCCACTGAGTGGCCTTACTTGAGGACTGGGCTCAGCCTGAGGGTCACAATGTGTGTTTGTGACCAATGTGGCCCGCGAGCATGGGCGGGCCTCATAAGACACACTGGTTTCAAGGACACTGAACGTTGGACAACATGCCAACCACAAGGTTTCTTGCCATGGGGAAGGAGTTCTGATTTCTGCATCACCTTCAACCCTGGGCAGTGATTGGAGATAAGGTCTAGGTTCTGAAACCTGAAAACCGAGGTTGGGAAGAGATGACGACCTAAGGCCATGGCGGCTCGATGTGCTCAGTGTGCGGCCAGCTGTCTGGGAGGGGCCAGGGGGTCCAGGCTCAGGCTGTGTCAGAAAGGGCATTAGTGCCCTGGTCAGCCTATGTATTTGGGGTACACCAAGGTCGGTGCAGGTTGATCCTCATTTGGGGTTACTGAGTAGCCCCAGAGGACTATGCTTTTTATCTGGAGGGCAGGCAGAGTGCTGCATTGTAGTTCTGGATTGCCAAACTGGAGGCCTTGTGGGCCAGTAGTCTGACGACAAAAGTCTGAGAACACAAGCTCGGCTTAGGTTTCTGGGTGAGGCCATGGCAGGCACAATCTACAGACCTGAATCGAGATCTCGTGCATCTGAAGTCAGGGCGATAATCAGACAATCGCTCAGGTTGGAGTTTCTGTCACTGATGGCCCCTTCATGAATGGGGGGGCATCTCGAGGCCATGGGGGTTTTCCCATGATGGGAGTTGTGAGAAGCTCCAAACTGCAGAGAGTCTTCGGCAGGACAATTGAGACCTGTTGTTTGGCTCCAGGCCAATGATTCTGAGCAGGGTTCTAAGGATGGATGGCTGGGTAGCCCACCTCGCATTCCAATTGTCTCCTAGCAACAAGACAGGTTAGATCTCCTGGATCTGTGGGGAGCTACCGAGGATGCTGAGTTGAAATGCACTCCCCTGGGGATGGGTCCGAATGTGCTTTTGTGTCTATGGAGACCTTGGAATGAAGCGGTGGCACTGGGGCCCTAAATGGTTCTCCTAAACAGAGGCTTTGACACAGCTCCAACGTGCAAGTTTTCCATGTGTAGATGAGATGTTTTCTGATGGGTGAAACAAGAAACAGCTATATGCTGCTTTTGAAATCCAGGCCTCTGAGGAGAGATGCCTGGAAACCAAAGCAATGGATCTGATTAGTGCCTAGGGGGCTGTTCTTTCCTTTTTACCTGTGAGGACATCTGTCTATGGGTCTGAGTGCAGGTAGGGGCTCATTTGGGCTCAGATTGCCCCTGTTTTTCCTGGGAAGCTACCACTATTGAGATATATCAGGCACTTTGGAGGTTTATCCTATTAGAAGGGTTGTGGCCATTGGAATGGGCACACACAATTCCCTTGGAGAGGGCAAGTACAGTCCTCAGGTTTGGGTCCAGGGGCCTGAGCCTGTAGGTTGTGTCGTCCAGCCCTTTTTGGACAGTTGTCTGAAAACACAAACTCGGCTTATGTTTCAGGTCATAGGTATGGCAGGACTGATCTACAGACCATGAGGAGAACTTTTCGGGATTTGAAAGAAGGGCGAGTGTGAGGCTCCTGCTCAAGTTTTTGTCTCGGGATATCGTGTCACTCATGGTCGTGGAATTTCTGGGTGACTTCATGGGAAATGGACGAGTCTTACTCTCTGGTGGTTTGGCCCCGTCCAAAGAGTTTGGGTTCATTCTGTGGGCCGGAAGAAGTCCGTTTTATTTTGTTGTTGTTGTTGTTGTTGTTTTCTTTTTTAACCTCAGGTGTCCCACCAAATGAGGGATTCCAGAGTAGAGCCCTAGGAGGGGCGACTGGACAATCAGAAATCTGGTTAAAAATTGGGGCCTAGGGACATGTCAAGCCCATTATGACATATAATGGTCCAGTCACTGAGAGGACTTACTAGAGGACAGGACTCATGCTGAGGGTCACAATGCGTGTGTATGCCCTCGTCGCACTCAAGAATGGGCGGGGCCTCAGGCTTTCTCCTACACTGATCGTTGGACAACGTGCCAACCACAAGGGTTCTTGCCATGGGTAAGGAGGAGTTCTGATTTCTGCATCAGACTCACCCCTGGGCAGTGATTGGAGATAAGGTCTCGGTTCTGAAGCCTGAAAACTGAGGTAGGGAAGAGATGATGACCTAAGGCCATGGCGGGTTTTATGTGCTCAGTGTGCGGTCAGCTTTCTGGGTGTTGGTCAGGAGGTCCGGGCTCAGGATGTGTTCGACAGTGCATTAGTGCCCAGGTTAGACTATATAATTTGGGTAAAGTCGAGTGCTGTGTAGGTTTACCCTCATTTAAGGTGCCTGGGCAGCTCATGAGGCAATCATTTTTTTTTTCTAGAGGGCAGGCAGAGTGCTGCATTGTGGGTCCAGAATTGCCAAACTTGAGGGCTTTGGGACCAGGAGTGTGAGGATGGAAGTCTGAGAAGACAAGCTAGACTTGGGTTTCAGGGCGAGGGCACGGCAGGTACCCCCTGCAGATCTGAACCAATATCTCATGCATCTGAAGTCAGGGCGAGGATCAGACGTTGGCTCAGGTGGGAGTTTCTGAGCATGACGGCCGCTTCATGAAGGGAGCGGAATCTCGAGACCATTGAGGTTTTCCCACGTTGGGAGTTGTGGGATGCCCCCTTCCAGGATTCCTTCTTCCGGACAATTGAGACCTGTTGGACAGCTCCAGGACATCCCATATGGAATGACTCCAGAGCACCGTTCGCGGATGGATGCCTGGGAAGCCCGCCTCGCATTCCAATTGTCTCCTAGCAACAAGACAGTTTAGATCTGATGGCTCTGCGGGAGCAACCTCGGTGGCTGAGTTGAAATGGACTTTCCTGAGGATGTGTCCTAATGTGTTTTTGTGTCCATGAGGGCCTTGGAATGGGGCGGTGGCACCGGCAACCTGAAGTACTTTCCTAAGCTTTGGACATGGATCCCATGCACAGGTTTACTTGTGGAGACGAGATGAGTTCTGATGGGTGCCTCAAGAAAACCCCTATGCTTGTATTGGAATCAGGCTTTTGAGGACACATGCCTGTAACCCATAGCAATGGATCCTATTATGGCCTAGGGTCCTGTCTGGTTCAATCTTCTTCTCTGGGGACATCCATCTATGGTATGAGTGGAGCAGTCCTCTGAGGACAGACACATGAAAACTAAATCTAAGGTTCATATTAGGGCCTAAGGGCCTGTCCATTTCAATCTTCTGTCTCTGGGGACACTGTCTGAGAGTCTAAGTGGTGATAATGGCTCAGCTGGTGTCAGAGTGCCCCTTTTAGTCCAGGGCAGCCTACACTATCAGGATGGCCTTAGGGGCCTTGGAGCTTTTCCCTAACCTGTAGGGTTGTGGTCAATGGATTGGGCACAATTTCCTTGGAGAGTGCAGGCACAATCTTTCGCTGTGGCTCCAGATGCCCTAGCCTGGAGGGTGTGTGGGGCCAGGCTTTGGGCTCAGAAGTCTGAAAACACAAACTCAGCTTATGAGTGGCGCCGAGGGTATGGCAGCCCGGATGTACAGATAGAGAGTGAGCTCCTTGGCTTGTGAATCAAGGGCGAGATTCCTTCAGGCTTTTGTCTCTGGATGCGTCCAGGATAGCCGTAGATTGTAGGGGGTGGCCTCAGTGACTGTGGACAAGTATCCCTCTCTGGGGATTTGTCCCAGCTAACAGGAGTTTGGGGTCATTTTGTGGGAAGGGTGGAGTCCGGTTGTCTGGCTCATGTGTCTCTCCAAGAAAGTGATCCCAGAGCAGAGCCCCAGGAACAAGGGGGAGACTGGAAAACTCAAACACTGGTGAGGATTGGGTGTATAGGGGCTTGGCACGCCCCATACGCGGTCTCTTGGTCAAGGCCCTGACAGGCCTTTCTTTGATATTGGGCTCATGCTGAGGGTCACAGAGTGAATTTGTGCCCAAGGCAGCACTCAAGTTTGGGCGTGGTTTCAGGGGAAATGAAGGTTTCTCCCACCCTGAAGGTGTGACTCCATGCCAAGAGCAAGCCTTACAGCCATGGGGAAGAAGGAGTTCTGATTTGTGATTCAGATGCCCAACTGTGTGGGGAATTGATATAATATCTGGGTTTAGATATCTGAAAACCAAGGTTAGGAAGAGATAACGGCATAAGACCATGGCGTGTCAGAAGTGCTAGGTGTGTGGCCAGCTGTCTCCTTGCCTGTCTGGACGTCTGGCATCAGGCTGTGAAAGGCAGAGCATTAGTGCCCAGAGCAGCCTATCAAATCTGAGTGCCATCGAGGCAAGAGCAGGTTGATCCTCATCTGGGTTTTATGGAGAGCCCCACAAGGAAACGTTTTCTACCGGTGGGCAGTCCCTGGGCTGGCTTGTGGTTCTGCAAATCCTACTCTGGAGGGATTGTTTGCCAGGAGTGTGAGGAAGGAAGTCTGAAAACACAAGCTAGCGTGAGGTTTGGGATCGAGGGCACGGCAGGCCACTCTGCAGAGGCTGAATCAAGATCTCCTGCATTGCGGTCATATCTACTATGAGACGTGCTTCAAGCTAGAGTTTTTGTCCATGATGGCCTCTCCCTGAAGGATATGGGGGGCTTCATGAGGCCCGGCAGGTTTGCCGTTTTCTCCTACACTGAAGGTTTGACTCACGGCCAGGAGCAAGGTTTCTTGCCATGGGGAAGGAGGGGTTCTGATTTGTGCATCAGGTTCCCCCCTGTGCAGGGATTGGAGATAAGGTCTAGGATCCGATGACTGAAAACCCAGGTTGGGAATGGATGGTGGCCTAAGGCAGTGGCGGGTCCAATGTCCTAGGAGTGCAGCCAGCTGTGTTGGTGTCTGTTGGAAGGTCTGGGCTCAGGCTATTTGCGACAGAGCATCAGTGTTTAAGGTAGCCTATGCAATTGGGGTGTTGCCGAGGGCCAAGCAGTTTGATCCTCATTTGGGGTTTCTGGGCAGCACCATAGACAATGTTTTTCTCCTGGGAGGCAGGCAGAGTGCTTCAGTGTGGCCCCAGAATTCTCAGTAGGGAGGGTTTGTGGGCAAGGAGTGTGAGGACGGAAGTCTGAAAACACAAGCTAGGGTGAGTATTGGAGCCAAGGGCAGAGGAGGCCCACTCTGCAGAGGCTGAATCAAAATCTCCTGCATCTGAAGTCAGGCTGAGGATCAGACGTTGGCTGAGGCTGGAGTATGTGTCCATGATGGCACCTTCATGAAGTGGGGGCCTCATGAGGCCAAGGAAGTTTTCCCACACTGAGTTTGGAGGTTGCCCCAAACCACAAGATTTTCTTCTGCGGGACATTCGAGTCCTGTTGCATGGCTCCAGGACATACCATATGGAAGGACTGGAGAGCAGGGTTCGAAGGATGTATCCCTGTACAGCATTCCTCGCATTCCAATTGGCCATTAGCGACAAGATATGTTTGATCTGCTGCCTCTGGGTCACGCTACCCAGGGGGCTGAGTTGAAATGGCCTCTCCTGAGGATGCGTTATAATGTGCGTTTGGGTCCATGGAGACCTTGGAATGTGCTGGTTGTTCGGTGGCCTTGCGGAACTCTCCTACCTGAAGGGTTTGATATATCCCCAGTAAGAAAGCTGCCCATGTGGAGACGAGAGATGGTTGGTTTGGTGCCTCAGAAAAGCCCCATGTGCTGGTCTACGAAAACAGTCCTCTGAGAACGGACACATGGAAACAAAGCTAAGGTTCATATTAGGGCCTGGGGGCCTGTCCATTTCAACCTTCTGTCTCTGAGGACACTGTCTGAGAATCTAAGTGGAGATAGTTGCTCTGCTGGTGTCAGAGAGCCCCTCTTAGTCCAGGGTGGCCTACCTATTGATGGCCTCAGGGGCCTTGGAGCTTTTCCCTAACCTGTAGGGTTGTGGTCAATGGATTAGACACACTTTCCTTAGAGAGGGCCGGCACAATCTTTCGCTGTGGCTTCAGAGGCCCTAGCCTGGAGGTTGTGTGGGTCCATGCTGTGGGCAGAAGTCTTAAAACACAAAGTCAGCTTATGAGTGGCGCCTAGGGTATGACAGGCCGGATGTACAGCCCGAGAGGGAACTCCTGGGCCTCTGAAACAAGGGCGAGTGGAAGGCGTTCCTTCAGGCTTTTGTCTCTGGATGTTGTGTCCGAGATAGCCGTGGATTGGAGCGGTAGCCTCAGGGACTGTGGACGAGTATCCCTCTCTGGGGATTTGTCCCAGCTCCCAAGAGTTTGGGGTCATTTTGAGGGAAGGGTGGAGTCGTGTTGTCTGGCTCATGTGTCTCTCCAAGAAAGGGATTCCAGAGCAGAGCCCAGGTACAGGTGGGGCGACTGGAAAACTCAAACCCTGGTGAGGATTGGGTGCATAGGGGCTTGGCAAGCCCCATATGCGGGCTCTTGGTCCAGGTCCTGACAGGCCTTTCTTTGACATGGGGCTCATGCTGAGGGTCACAGTGTGAATTTGTGCCCAAGCAGCACTCAAGTTTGGGCGTGGCATCAGGGGCCATGAAGGTTTCTCCCACCCTGAAGGTGTGACTCCATGCCAAGAGCAAGCTTGACAGCCATGGGGAAGGAGGAGTTCTGTTTTGTGCTTGCGATACCCAGCTGTGTGGAGAATTGATATAATATCTAGGTTCAGATATCTGAAAACCAAGGTTAGGAAGAGGTGACGGCATAAGACCATGGCGTGTCCGAAGTGCTGGGTGTGCGGCCAGCTGTCTCCTTGTCTCTCTGGACGTCTGGCTTCAGGCTGTGTCAGACAGAGCATGAGTTCCCAGAGCAGCATATCCAGTTCAAGGTCCGTCGAGGTCCGAGCAGGTTGATCCTCATCTGGGTTTTCTGGAGAGCCCCACAGGGAAACGTTTTTCTTCCGTTGGGCAGACACTGGGCTGGGTTTTGGTTCTGGAGTTTCTTGTCCGGAGGGCTTGTTTGCCAGGAGTGTGAGGAAGGAAGTCTGAAAACACAAGCTAGCGTGAGGTTTGGGACCGAGGTCACGGCTTGTGTCGGAATGCCCCTGTGTGTCCAGGGAGCCTCCCAGTAGTGGGATGTCCTCGGGGGCCTTGAGGTTTCTCATATTCTGGAGGTGTGTGTCCAAAGGAATGGACACAGTTTTCCAGTAGAGAGCAGGCACGGTCCTCTGGTATTGCTCCAGAGGACCCAGCCTAGAGGCTGTGTTTGCCAGGGCTGTCGGGACAGATGTCTGAAAAAGCAAACTTGGCTCAGCTAGTGGCCAAGGTAATGGCAGGACAGATCTCCAGTCCGTGAGGGGAGATCCTCTGGATATCAAAGGAGGGCAAGTGGGAGGCAGTCACTCAGGATTTTGTCTCTGGGTGTTGCGTTCACAGTGTCCGGTCAGGGTAGGGGTTGTCTCAGAGGCCGAGGAAGAGCCTTCCTCTCGGGGGATTGTGCAAGCTCCCAAGTGTTTGGATTCATTCTGTGGGAAGGGAAAAGTACTGTTTTCTGCCACAGGGGACCCCCCAGGAGAGGGACTCTAGAGCACAGCAGTGGGTTCCCTCAACTGGAATACACACCATCTAGTTAATCCTGGGTGCCTATGGGCATGGCAAGCCACATATGCGGGCTCTTGGTCCAGTCACTGAGAGGCGTTACTTGAATAAGGTACTCACGCTGAGGGTCACAATGTGTGTTTGTGCCCAAGGCGGCCCTAACGCTTTGGCGTTGCCTCATGGGCCATGCCGTTTTCTCCTACACTGAAGGTTTGACTCACTGCCAGCAGCAAGTTTTCTTGCCATGGGGAAGGAGGGGTTCTGACTTGTGCATCAGGTTCCCCCCTGTGCAGGGATTGAAGATAAGGTCTAGGTTCTGATGACTGAAAACCCAGGTTGGGAATGGATGGTGGCCTAAGGCAGTGGCGGGTCCAATATGCTGGGTGTGCAGCCAGCTGTGTCGGTGTCTGTTGGAAGGTCTGGGCTCAGGCTATTTGCAACAGAGCATCAGTGTTTAAGGTAGCCTATGCAATTGGGGTGTTGCGGTGGACCAAGCAGTTTGATCCTCATTTGGGGTTTCTGGGCAGCACCATAGACAATGTTTTTCTTCTGGGAGGCAGGCAGAGTGCTTCTTTGTGGCCCCAGAATTCCCAGTAGGGAGGGCTTGTGGGCCAGGAGTGAGAGGACAGAAGTCTGAAATAACAAGCTAGGGTGAGGATTGGAGCCAAGGGCAAAGCAGACCTACTCTGCAGAGGCTGAATCAAAATCTCCTGCTTCTGAAGCCAGGCTGAGGATCAGACGTTGGCTGAGGCTGGAGTATGTGTCCATGATGGCACCTTCATGAAGCGGGGGCCTCATGAGGCCAAGGAAGTTTTCCCACGCTGAGTTTGGAAGTTGCCCCAAACCACAAGGTTTCCTTCTGTGGGACATTCGAGTCCTGTTTCATGGCTCCAGGACATACCATACGGAAGGACTGGAGAGCAGGGTTCGAAGGATGGATCCCTGTACAGCATGCCTCGCATTCCCATTGGCCATTAGCGAAAAGATATGTTTGACCTGCTGCCTCTGGGGCACGCTACCCAGGGGGCTGAGTTGAAATGGCCTCTCCTGAGGATGCTTCATAATGTGCGTTTGGGTCCATGGAGACCTTGGAATGTGCTGGTTGTTCAGTGGCCCTGTGGAACTCTCCTACCTGAAGGGTTTGATACATCCCCAGTAAGAAAGCTGCCCATGTGGAGAGAGAGGTTTGGTTTGGTGCCTCGGAAAAGCCCCGTGTGCTGGTCTATGAAAACAGTCCTCTGAGGACGGACACATGGAAACCAAAGCTAAGGTTCAGATTAGGGCCTGGGGGCCTGTCCATTTCAACCTTCTGTCTCTGGGGACACTGTCTGAGAGTCTAAGTTGAGATAGTTGCTCCGCTGGTGTCAGAGAGCCCCTTAGTCCAGGGTGGCTTACACTATTGATGGCCTCAGGGCCTTGGAGCTTTTCCCTAACCTGTAGGTTTGTGGTCAATGGATTGGGCACACTTTTTTTGGAGAGGGCAGGCACAATCTTTCGCTGTGGCTTCAGAGGCCCTAGCCTGGAGGTGTGTGGGTCCAGGCTGTGGGCACAGAAGTCTGAAAACACAAAGTCAGCTTATGAGTGGCGCCTAGGGTATGGCAGGCCGGAGGTACAGCCCAAGAGGGAGCTCCTGGGCCTCTGAAACAAGGGCGAGTGGAAGGTGTTCCTTCAGGCTTTTCTCTCGGAATGTTGTGTCCTGGATAGCCGTGGATTGGAGGGGTGGCCTCAGGGACTGTGGACGAGTATCCCTCCCTGGGGATTTGTCCCAGCTCCCAAGAGTTTGGGGTCATTTTGTGGGAAGGGTGGAGTCGTGTTGTCTGGCTCATGGGTCGCTCCAAGAAAGGGATTCCAGAACAGAGCCCCAGGTACGGGCGGGGCGACTGGAAAACTCAAACACTGGTGAGGATTGGGTGCATAGGGGCTTGGCAAGCCCCATATGCGGGCACTTGGTCCAGGCCCTGACAGGCCTTTCTTTGACATGGGGCTCATGCTGAGGGTCACAGTGTGAATTTGTGCCCAAGCAGCACTCAAGTTTGGGCGTGGCATCAGGGGCCATGAAGGTTTCTCCCACCCTGAAAGTGTGACTCCATGCCAAGAGCAAGCTTGACAGCCATGGGGAAGGAGGAGTTCTGTTTTGTGCTTGCGATACCCAGCTGTGTGGAGAATTGATATAATGTCTAGGTTCAGATATCTGAAAACCAAGGTTAGGAAGAGGTGACGGCATAAGACCATGGCGTGTCCGAAGTGCTGGGTGTGCGGCCATCTGTCTCCTTGTCTGTCTGGACGTCTGGCTTCAGGCTGTGTCAGACAGAGCATGAGTGCCCAGAGCATCCTATCCAGTTCGGGTACCGTCGAGGCCCGAGCAGGTTGATCCTCATCTGGGTTTTCTGGAGAGCCCCACAGGGAAACGTTTTTCTTCCTTTGGGCAGACACTGTGCTGGGTTGTGGTTCTGGAGTTCCTAATCCGGAGGGCTTGTTTGCCAGGAGTGTGAGGAAGGAAGTCTGAAAACACAAGCTAGCATGAGGTTTGGGACCGAGGGCAAGGCAGGGCCAGTCTTCAGAGGCTGAATCGAGATCTCCTGCACTGAGGTCATGTCAACTATGAGACGTGCCTCAGGCTAGAGTTTTTGTCCAGCATGGCCTCTTCATGAAGGGTGTGGGGGCTTCATGAAGCCAGGGAGGTTTGCCTACGATGGGATTAGTGAACTACTCCAAACCTCAAGGTTTCCTTCTGCACGACAGTCGAGTCCTATTGGATGGTTCCAGGAGGCCCCTTACGGAAAGACTCGAGAGCAGATGTCTAAGCATGGATGCCTGGGAACGCCACCTCATATTCCCACTCTTTAGTCAGGACAAGGCAGGCTCAATCTGCAGGGTCCTGAGTGAGCTACCCAGAGGGGAGAGTTGAAATGGACTCTCCTGAAGATGAGTCCTACTGAGTCTTGGTGGCCTGGGAGACCTTGGAATGTGGAGGTGGCTCAGGAACTCTGCAGGGTTTTCCAAACTGAGGTGTTTGACACAGCTCCAACAAGGAAGCTTCCCGTGTGCAGATGAGAGGAGTTCTGTTCAGTGCCTCAGGAAAGCCCCATATCCTGTTCTTCAAACCAAAGCCTCTGAGGAGTAACACCTGGAACCCAAAGCAAGAGTTGAGATTATGGCCTAAGGGCCTGTGCGGCTCAACCTTCTATCTCTGTTGACATCTGTTTGCATGCCTTCGTGGAGGTAGCTGCTCAGCTTGTGTCGGAATGCCCCTGTGTGTCCAGGGAGGCTCCCAGTAGTGGGATGTCCTCGGGGGCCTTGAGGTTTCTCATATTCTGGAGGTGTGTGTCCAAAGGAATGGACACAGTTTCCCAGGAGAGAGCAGGCACGGTCCTGTGGTATGGCTCCAGAGGACCCAGCCTAGAGGCTGTGTTTGCCAGGGCTGTGGGGACAGATGTCTGAAAAAGCAAACTTGGCTCACCTAGTGGCCAATGTAATGGCAGGCCTGATCTCCAGTCCGTGAGGGGAGATCCTCTGGAAATCAAAGTAGGGCAAGTGGGAGGCAGTCACTCAGGATTTACAGTGTCTGGTCAGGGTAGGGGTTGTCTCAGAGGCCGAGGAAGAGCCTTCCTCTCGGGGGATTGTCCAAGCTCCCAAGTGTTTGTGTTCATTCTGTGGGAATGAAGAGTACTGTTTTCTGCCACAGGGGACCCCCCAGGAGAGGGACTCTAGAGCACAGCAGTGGGTTCCCTCAACTGGAATACACACCATCTAGTTAATCCTGGGTGCCTATGGGCATGGCAAGCCACATATGCTTGCTCTTGGTCCAGTCACTGAGAGGCGTTACTTGAATAAGGTACTCACGCTGAGGGTCACAATGTGTGTTTGTGCCCAAGGCGGCCCTCACGCTTGTGCGTGGCCTCATGGGTCATGCCGTTTTCTCCAACACTGAAGGTTTGACTCACTGCCAGCAGCAAGGGGTAGGAGGGGTTCTGACTTGTGTGCATCAGAGGGGGTCCCCCCTGTGCAGGGATTGGATATAAGGTCTAGGTTCCGATGAATGAAAACCCAGGTTGGGAATAGATGGTGGCCTAAGGCAGTGGCGGGTCCAATGTGCTGGGTGTGCAGCCAGCTGTGTCGGTGTCTGTTGGAAGGTCTGGGCTCAGGCTATTTGCCTCAGAGCATCAGTGTTTAAGGTAGCCTATGCAATTGGGGTGTTGCCGAAGGCCAAGCAGTTTGATCCTCATTTGGGGTTTCTGGGCAGCACCATAGACAATGTTTTTCTCCTGGGAGGCAGACAGAGTGCTTCATTGTGGCCCCAGAATTCCCAGTAGGGAGGGCTTGTGGGCCAGGAGTGAGAGGACGGAAGTCTGAAAACACAAGCTAGGGTGAGGATTGGAGCCAAGGGCAGAGCAGGCCCATTCTGCAGAGGTTGAATCAAAATCTCCTGCATCTGAAGTCAGGCTGAGGATCAGACGTTGGCTGAGGCTGGAGTATGTGTCCATGATGGCACCTTCATGAAGCGGGGGCCTCATGAGGCCAAGGAATTTTTCCCAAGCTGAGTTTGGAGGTTGCCCCAAACCACAAGGTTTCCTTCTGCGGGACATTCGAGTCCTGTTGCATGGCTCCAGGACATACCATACGGAAGGACTGGAGAGCAGGGTTCGAAGGATGGATCCCTGTACAGCATGCCTCGCATTCCCATTGGCTATTAGCGACAAGATATGTTTGATCTGGGGCCTCTGGAACACGCGACCCAGGGGGCTGAGTTGAAATGGCCTCTCCTGAGGATGCGTCATAATGTGTGCTTGGGTCCATGGAGACCTTGGAATGTGCTGGTTGTTCAGTGGCCCTGCGGAACTCTCCTACCTGAAGGGTTTGATACATCCCCAGTAAGAAAGCTGCCCATGTGGAGACGAGAGATCCTTGGTTTGGTGCCTCAGAAAAGCCCCATGTGCTGGTCTACGAAAACAGTCCTCTGAGAACGGACTCATGGAACAAAGCTAAGGTTCATATTAGGGCCTGGGGGCCTGTCCATTTCAACCTTCTGTCTCTGGGGACACTTTCTGAGAGTCTAAGTGAAGATAGTTGCTCCGCTGGTGTCAGAGAGCCCCTCTTAGTCCAGGGGGGCCTACACTATTGATGTCCTCAGGGGCCTTGGAGCTTTTCCCTAACCTGTAGGGTTGTGGTCAATGGATTGGGCACACTTTCTTTGGAGAGGGCAGGCACAAACTTTCGCTGTGGTTCCATCGGCCCTAGCCTGGAGGTGTGTGGGTCCAGGCTGTGGGCACAGAAGTCTGAAAACACAAAGTCAGCTTATGAGTGGTGCCTAGGGTATGGCAGGCCGGAGGTACAGCTCTAGAGGGAACTCCTGGGCCTCTGAAACAAGGGCGAGTGGGACCCGTTCCTTCAGGCTTTTGTCTCTGGATGCTGTGTCCGGGATAGCCGTGGATTTGAGGGGTGGCCTCAGGGACTGTGGACGAGTATCCCTCTCTGAAGATTTGTCCCATCTTCCAAGATTGGGGTCATTTTGTGGGAAGGTTGGAGTCGTGTTGTCTGGCTCATGTGTCTCTCCAAGAAAGGGATTCCAGATCAGAGCCCCAGGTACAAGCGGGGCGACTGGAAATCTCAAACCCTGGTGAGGATTGGGTGCATAGGGGCTTGGCAAGCCCCATATGCGGGCTCTTTGTCCAGGCCCTGACAGGCCTTTCTTTGACATGGGGCTCATGCTAGGGTCACAGTGTGAATTTGTTCCCAATCAGCACTCAAGTGCTGCTTGGGCACTACCTGAAGGGTTTGATACATCCCCAGTAAGAAAGCTCCCCATGTGGAGACGAGAGGAGTTCTGTTCAGTGCCTCAGGAAAGCCCCATATCCTGTTCTTCGAACCAAAGCCTCTGAGGAGTAACACCTGGAACCCAAAGCAAGCCTAAGGGCCTGTCCGGCTCAACCTTCTATCTCTGTTGACATCTGTGTGCATGCCTTCGTAGAGGTAGCTGCTCAGCTTGTGTCGGAATGCCCCTGTGTGTCCAGGGAGGCTCCCAGTAGTGGGATGTCCTCGTGGGCCTTTAGGTTTCTCATATTCTGGAGGTGTGTGTCCAAAGGAATGGACACAGTTTCCCAGGAGAGAGCAGGCACGGTCCTGTTGTATGGCTCCAGAGGACCCAGCCTAGAGGCTGTGTTTGCCAGGGCTGTGGGGACGGATGTCTGAAAAAGCAAACTTGGCTCAGGATGGAGCCAAGGTAATGGCAGTCCTGATCTCCAGTCCGTGAGGGGAGATTCTCTGGATATCAAAGGAGGGCAAATGGGAGGCAATTGCTCAGGCTTTTGTCTCTGGGTGTTGCGTTCACAGTGTCCGGTCAGGGTAGGGGTTGCCTCAGGGGCCGAGGAAGAGCCTTCCTCTCGGGGGATTGTCCAAGCTCCCAAGTGTTTGGGTTCATTCTGTGGGAAGTGAAGAGTACTGTTTTCTGCCAGAAAGGACCCCCCAGGAGAGGGACTCTAGAGCACAGCAGTGGGTTCCTTCAACTGGAATACACACCATCTAGTTAGTCCTGGGTGCCTATAGGCATGGCAGGGACTATATGCAGAATCTTCGTCCCGAACCTGACAGGCCTTTCTTTGACATGGGGCTCATGCTAGGGTAACAGTGTGAATTTGTGCCCAAGCAGCACTCATGTTTTGGCGTGGCATCAGGGGCCATGAAGGGTCCCCACGTGAAGGTGTGACTCCATGTGAAGAACAAGCATTACAGCCATGTGGAAGGCAGAGTTCTGATTGTGATTCCGATACACAAACTCAGTTTTTTTGGGGGACGTCGGTATGGCAGGCCCAATATACAAACAATGAGAAGAACTCATGAAGATTTGAATATAGAGCGAGTCTGAGGCGCTTGCTCAGGCTTTTGTCTCTGGAATTTGTATCAGCAATGGCCGTAGAATGTCGGGGATGCTTCATGGGCCATGGACGAATCTACCTCTATGAGGATTTCGCCCGATTCCCAATTTATTTTCGTCAAACTGTGGGATGGGAGGACTCCTTTCAGTTTTGTTACCTCAGGTGTCCCACGAAAAGAGGAATTCCAAAGCAAAGCCGTGGGTAAGACTAAAGGAACCACAGGAACTATGGTTCAAAATTGGGGACTAGGGGCATGGCAAGCCCAATATGCTATCTCTTCATCCAGCCACTGAGAGGCCTTACTTGAGGACTTTGGTCAGGCTGAGGGTCACAATGTGTGTTTGTGACCAATGTAGCCTGCGAGCATGGCTGGGCCTCATGGGCAACACTGGATTCAACAACACTGAAAGTTGGACAACATGCCAACCACAAGGTATCTTGCCATGGGGAAGGAGTTCTGATTTCTGCATCCCGTTCAACCCTGGGCAGTGATTGGAGGTAAGGTCTAGAATCTAAAGCCTGAAATCCGAGGTTGGGAAGAGATGACGACCTAAGGCCATGGCGGCTCGATGTGCTCAGTGTGCGGTCAGCTGTCTGGGACGGGCCAGGGAGTCCAGGCTCAGGCTGTGTCAGAAAGGGCATTAATGCCCTGGTCAGCCTATGTATTTGGGGTACAGCCAAGGTCGGTGCAGGTTGATCCTCATTTGGGGTTACTGGGTAGCCCCAGAGGACAATGTTTTTTATCTGGAGGGCAGGCAGAGTGCTGCATTGTAGTTCTGGATTGCCAAACTGGAGGGCTTCTGGGCCAGTAGTCTGACGACAAAAGTTTGAGAACACAAGCTAGGCTTAGGTTTCTGGGTGAGGCCATGGCAGGCACAATCTACAGTCCTGAATCGAGATCTCATGCATCTGAAGTCAGGGCGAGGATGAGACGATCGCTCAGGTTGGAGTTTCTGTCCCTGATGGCCCCTTCATGAATGGGGGGGGGATCACGAGGCCATGGGTGTTTACCCACGATGGGAGTTGTGAGAAGCTCCAAACTGCAGAGAGTCTTCGGCAGGACAATTGAGACCTGTTGTTTGGCTCCAGGCCAATGATTCTGAGCAGGGTTCTAAGGATGGATGGCTGGGTAGCCCACCTCGCATTCCAATTGTCTCCTAGCAACAAGACAGGTTAGATCTCCTGGATCTGTGGGGAGCAACCGAGGACGCTGAGTTTAAATGGACACCCCTGGTCATGGGTCCTAATGTGCTTTTGTGTCTAAGGAGACCTTGGAATGAAGCGGGGGCACTTGGGCCCTGAAGAGTTCTACTAAACAGAGGCTTTGACACAGCTCCTATGTGCAAGTATCCCATGTGTAGATGAGATGTTTTCTGTTGGGTGAGTCAAGAAACAGCTATATGCTGCTTTTGAATTCCAGGCCTCTGAGGAGAGATGACTGGAAACCAAAGCAATGGATCTCATTAGTGCCTAGGGGCCTGTTCTTTCCTTTTTACCTCTGGGCACATGTGTCTATGGGTCTGAGTGCAGGTAGGTGCTCTGTAGTGCTCAGATTGCCCCTGTTTTTCCTGGGAAGCCACCACTATTGAGATGGATCAGGGACTTTGGAGGTTTATCCTATGAGAAGGGTTGTGGCCATTGGAATGGGCACACACAATTCCCTTGGAGAGGGCAAGTACAGTCCTCAGGTTTGGCTGCAGGGTTCTGAGCCTGTAGGTTGTGTAGGCCAGGGCTGTTTGGACAGTTGTCTGAAAACACAAACTCGGCTTATGTTTAGGGTCATAGGTATGGCAGGACTAATCTACAGACCATGAGGAGAACTCTTCTGGATTTGAAAGAAGGGCGATGTGAGGCTCCTTCTCAAGTTTTTGTCTCTGGAGATCGTGTCACTCATGGTCGTGGAATTTCTGGGTGACTTCATGGGAAATGGACGAGTCTTACTCTCTGGTGGTTTGGCCTCGTCCAAAGAGTTTGGGGTCATTCTGTGGGCTGGAAGAAGTCCGTTTTTTTTTTGTTGTTGTTGTTGTTGTTGCTGTTTTCTTTTTTAACCTCAGGTGTCCCACCAAATGAGGGATTCCAGAGTAGAGCCCTGGGGAGGGGCGACTGGACAATCAGAAATCTGGTTAAAAATTGGAGCCTAGGTACATGTCAAGCCCATTTTGACATCTAATGGTCCAGCCAAGAGGAGGACTTACTAGAGGACAGGACTCATGCTGAGGGTCACAATGCGTGTGTATGCCCTCGTCGCACTCAAGAATGGGCGGGGCCTCAGGGTGAATGCTGGTTTCTCCTACACTGAACGTTGGACAACGTGACAACCACAAGGGTTCTTGCCATGGGTAAGGAGGAGTTCTGATTTCTGCATTACACTCACCCCTGGGCAGTGATTGGAGATAAGGTCTCGGTTCTGAAGCCTGAAAACTTAGGTAGGGAAGAGATGATGACCTAAGGCCATGGCGGGTTTTATGTGCTCAGTGTGCGGTCAGCTTTCTGGGTGTTGGTCAGGAGTTCCGGGCTCAGGTTGTGTTCGACAGTGCATTAGTGCCCAGGTTAGACTATATAATTTGGGTACAGTCGAGTGCTGTGGAGGTTTACCCTCATTTAAGGTGCCTGGGCAGCTCATGAGGCAATAATTTTTTCCTCTAGAGGGCAGGCAGAGTGCTGCATTGTGGGTCCGGAATTGCCAAACTTGAGGGCTTTGGGGCCAGGACTGTGAGGACAGAAGTCTGAGAAGACAAGCTAGACTTCGGTTTCAGGGCGAGGTCACGGCAGGTACCCCCTGCAGATCTGAACCAATATCTCATGCATCTGAAGTCAGGGCGAGGATCAGATGTTGGCTCAGGGTGGAGTTTCTGTGCCTGATGGACGCTTCATGAAGGGAGCGGAATCTCGAGGCCATTGAGGTTTTCCCACGTTGGGAGTTGTGGGATGCCCTCTTCCAGGATTCCTTCTGCGGGACAATTGAGACCTGTTGGACAGCTCCAGGACATCCCATATGGAATGACTCCAGAGCACCGTTCGCGGATGGATGCCTGGGAAGCCCGCCTCGCATTCCAATTGTCTCCTAGCAACAAGACAGTTTAGATCTGATGGCTCTGCGGGAGCAACCTCGGTGGCTGAGTTGAAATGGACTTTCCTGAGGATGTGTCCTAATGTGTTTTTGTGTCCATGAGGGCCTTGGAATGGGGCGGTGGCACCGGCAACCTGAAGTACTTTCCTAAGCTTTGGACATGGCTCCCATGCACAGGTTTACTTGTGGAGACGAGATGAGTTCTGATGGGTGCCTCAGGAAAACACCTATGCTCGTATTGGAATCAGGCTTTTGAGGACACATGCCTGTAACCCAAAGCAATGGATCCTATTATGGCCTTGGGTCCTGTCTGGTTCAATCTTCTTCTCTGGGGACATCCATCTATGGTATGAGTGGAGGTCGATTGTCAGCTGGTGTCAGACAGCCCTTGTTTGTTCCGGGTGACCTACACTATTGGGATGGCCTCAGGGACTTTGGAGGTTTCTCCTAATTTGTACGATTATGGACCATGGAATGGGCAGAATTCCCATGGATTGGTAGGCACAGTCCTAATGTGTGGCTCCAGGGTCCCAGACTGGAGAGTGTGTGGCCCAAGATTTTGAGGACAGAAGTCTGAAAACACAAACTCAGCTTAGGTTTGGGGACGTAGGTATGGCAGGCCCGATCTACAAACCATGAGAAGAACTCTACAGGATATGAAGAAAGTGCGAGTCTGAGGCGCTTGCTCAGGCTTTTGTCTCTGGATTTTGTATCAGCGATGGTAGTGGAATGTCGGGGACGCCTTATGGGCCATGGACGAATCTTCCTCTCTGAGGATTTGGCCCGATTCCCAATTGCTTTTCGTCAATCTGTTGGATGGGATGACTCATTTCAGTTTTGTTACCTCAGGTGTCCCACCAAAAGAGGAATTCCAAAGCAAAGCCGTGGGGAAGACTGCAGGGACAACCCGAACTATGGTTAAAAATTGGGGCCTAGGGGCATGGCAAGCCCAATATGCTATCCTTTCATCCAGCCACTGAGTAGCCTTACTTGAGGACTGGGCTCAGCCTGAGGGTCACAATGTGTGTTTGTAACCAATGTGGCCCACGAGCATCGGCGGGGCCTCATGGGCCACACTGGTTTCAACGACACTGAACCTTTGAACAACATGCCAACCACAAGGTTCTTGCCATGGGAAAGGAGTTCTGATTTCTGCATCATCTTCAACCTGGGCAGTGATTGGAGATAAGGTCTAGGTTCTGAAACCTGGAAATCGAGGTTGGGAAGAGATGACGACCTAAGGCCATGGGGGCTCGATGTGCTCAGTGTGCGGCCAGCTGTCTGGGAGGGGCCAGGGGTTCAGGTTCAGGCTGTGTCAGAAAGGGCATTAGTGCCCTGGTCAGCCTAAGTATTTGGTGTACAGCCAAGGTCGGTGCAGGTTGATCCTCATTTGGGGTTACTGGTTATCCCCAGAGGACAATGTTTTTTATCTGGAGGGCAGGCAGAGTGCTGCATTGTAGTTCTGGATTGCCAAACTGGAGGGCTTGTGGGCCAGTAGTCTGACGACAAAAGTCTGAGAACACAAGCTAGGCTTAGGTTTCTGGGTGAGGCCATGGCAGGCACAATCTACAGACATGAATCGAGATCTCGTGCATCTGAAGTCAGGGCGAGGAACAGACGATCGCTCAGGTTGGAGTTTCTGTCCCTGATGGCCCCTTCATGAATGGGGGGGAGATCACGAGGCCATGGGGGTTTTCCCACGATGGGAGTTGTGAGGTGCTCCAAATTGCAGAGAGTCTTCGGCAGGACAATTGAGACCTGTTGTTTGGCTCCAGGCCAATGATTCTGAGCAGGGTTCTAAGGATGGATGGCTGGGTAGCCCACCTCGCATTCCAATTGTCTCCTAGCAACAAGACAGGTTAGATCTCCTGGATCTGTGGGGAGTAACCGAGGACGCTGCATTGAAATGGACACCCCTGGGTATGGGTCCTAATGTGCTTTTGTGTCTAAGGAGACCTTGGAATGAAGCGGTGGCACTTGGGCCCTAAAGAGTTCTAATAAACAGAGGCTTTGACACATCTCCAACGTGCAAGTATCCCATGTGTAGATGAGATGTTTTCTGTTGGTTGAGTCAAGAAACAGCTATATGCTGCTTTTGAATTCCAGGACTCTGAGGAGAGATGCCTGGAAACCAAAGCAATGGATCTGATTAGTGCCTAGGGGCCTGTTCTTTCCTTTTTACCTCTGGGGACATCTGTCTATGGTTCTGAGTGCAGGTAGGTGCTCTGTAGGGCTCAGATTGCCCCTGTTTTTCCTGGGAAGCCACCACTATTGAGATGGATCAGGGACTTTGGAGGTTTATCCTATTAGAAGGGTTGTGGCCATTGGAATGGGCACACACAATTCCCTTGGAGAGGGAAAGTACAGTCCTCAGGTTTGGCTCCAGGGGCCTTAGCCTGTAGGTTGTGTAGGCCAGGGCTCTTTGGACAGTTGTCTGAAAACACAAACTCGGCTTATGTTTCGGTCATAGGTATGGCAGGACTGATCTACAGACCATGAGGAGAACTCTTCTGGATTTGAAAGAAGGGGAGTGTGAGGCTCCTTTTCTCAAGTTTTTGTCTCTGGATATCGTGTCACTCATGGTCGTGGAATTTCTGGGTGACTTCATGGGAAATGGACGAGTCTTACTCTCTGGTGGTTTGGCCCCGTCCAAAGAGTTTGGGGTCATTCTGTGGTCTGGCAGAAGTCCGTTTTTTTGTTGTTGTTGTTGTTGTTTTCTTTTTTAACCTCAGGTGTCCCACCAAATGAGGGATTCCAGAGTAGAGCCCTGGGGAGGGGCTACTGGAATATCAGAAATCTGGTTAAAAATTGGGGCCTAGGGACATGTCAAGCCCATTATGACACCTAATGGTCCAGCCAAGGAGAGGACTTACTAGAGGACAGGACTCATGCTGAGGGTCACAATGCGTGTGTATGCCCTCGTCGCACTCAAGAATGGGCGGGGCCTCAGGGTGAATGCTGGTTTCTCCTAAACTGAACGTTGGACAACGTGCCAACCACAAGGGTTCTTGCCATGGGTAAGGAGGAGTTCTGATTTCTGCATTACACTCACCCCTGGGCAGTGATTGGAGATAAGGTCTCGGTTCTGAAGCCTGAAAACTGAGGTAGGGAAGAGATGATGACCTAAGGCGATGGCGGGTTTTATGTGCTCAGTGTGCGGTTAGCTTTCTGGGTGTTGGTCAGGAGTTCCGGGCTCAGGTTGTGTTCGACAGTGCATTAGTGCCCAGGTTAGACTATATAATTTGGGTAAAGTCAAGTGCTGTGTAGGTTTACCCTCATTTAAGGTGCCTGGGCAGCTCATGAGGCAATAATTTATTTTCTAGAGGGCAGGCAGAATGCTGCATTGTGGGTCCGGAATTGCCAAACTTGAGGGCTTCGGGGCCAGGAGTGTGAGGACAGTAGTCTGAGAAGACAAGCTAGACTTGGGTTTCAGGGCGAGGTCACGGCAGGTACCCCCTGCAGATCTGAACCAATATCTCATGCATCTGAAGTCAGGGCGAGGATTAGACGATGCCTCAGGTTGGATTTTCTGTGCCTGATGGACGCTTCATGAAGGGAGCGGAATCTCGAGGCCATTGAGGTTTTCACACGTTGGGAGTTGTGGGATGCCCCCTTCCAGGATTCCTTCTGCGGGACAATTGAGACCTGTTGGACAGCTCCAGGACATCCCATATGGAATGACTCCAGAGCACCGTTCGCGGATGGATGCCTGGGAAGCCCGCCTCGCATTCCAATTGTCTCCTAGCAACAAGACAGTTTAGATCTGATGGCTCTGCGGGAGCAACCTCGGTGGCTGAGTTGAAATGGACTTTCCAGAGGATGGGTCCTAATGTGTTTTTGTGTCCATGAGGGCCTTGGAATGGGGCGGTCGCACCGGGACCCTGAAGTACTCTCCTAAGCTTTGGACATGGCTTCCATGCACAGGTTTCCTTGTGGAGACGAGATGAGTTCTGATGGGTGCCTCAGGAAAACCCCTATGCTCGTATTGGAATCAGGCTTTTGAGGACACATGCCAGTAACCCAAAGCAATGGATCCTATTAAGGCCTAGGGTCCTGTCTGGTTCAATCTTCTTCTCTGGGGACATCTACCTATGGTATGAGTGGAGGTCGATTATCAGCTGGTGTCATACAGCCCTTGTTTGTTCCGGGCGACCTACACTATTGGGATGGCCTCAGGGACTTTGGAGGTTTCTCCTAATTTGTACGATTAAGGACCATGAAATGGGCAGAATTCCCATGGATTGGTAGGCACAGTCCTAATGTGTGGCTCCAGGGTCCCAGCCTGGAGAGTGTGTGGCGCAAGACTTTGAGGACAGAAGTTTGAAAACACAAACTCAGCTTAGGTTTGGGGATGTAGGTATGGCAGGCCCGATCGACAAACCATGAGAAGAACTCTTCAGGATATGAAGAAAGTGCGAGTCTGACGCGCTTGCTCAGGCTTTTGTCTCTGGATTTTGTATCAGTGATGGCCGTGGAATGTCGGGGAGGCCTCATGGGCCATGGACGAATCTTCCTCTCTGAGGATTTGGCCCGATTCCCAATTGCTTTTCGTCAATCTGTGGGATGGGGGGACTCATTTCAGTTTTGTTACCTCAGGTGTCCCACCAAAAGAGGAATTCCAAAGCAAAGCCGTGGGGAAGACTGAAGGGACAATCCGAACTATGGTGAAAAATTGGGGCCTAGGGGCATGGCAAGCCCAATATGCTATCTCTTCATACAGCCACTGAGTGGCCTTACTTGAGGACTGGGCTCAGCCTGAGGGTCACAATGTGTGTTTGTAACCAATGTGGCTCACGAGCATCGGCGGGGCCTCATGTGCCACACTGGTTTCAACGACACTGAACGTTTGACAACATGCCAACCACAAGGTTTCTTGCCATGGGAAAGGAGTTCTGATTTCTGCATCACCTTCAACCTGGGCAGTGATTGGAGATAAGGTCTAGGTTCTGAAACCTGGAAATCGAGGTTGGGAAGAGATGACGACCTAAGGCCATGCGGGCTCGATGTGCCTAGTGTGCGGCCAGCTGTCTGGGAGGGGCCAGGGGTCCAGGTTCAGGCTGTGTCAGAAAGGGCATTAGTGCCCTGGTCAGCCTATGTATTTGGGGTACAGCCATGGTCGGTGCAGGTTATCCTCATTTGGGGTTACTGTGTAGCCCCAGAGGACAATGTTTTTCTTCTGGAGGGCCGGCAGAGTGCTGCATTGTAGTTCTGGATTGCCAAACTGGAGGGCTTGTGGGCCAGTAGTCTGACGACAAAAGTCTGAGAACACAAGCTAGGCTTAGGTTTCTGGATGAGGCCATGGCAGGCACAATCTACAGACATGAATCGAGATCTCGTGCATCTGAAGTCAGGGCGAGGATCAGACGATCGCTCAGGTTATAGTTTCTGTCCCTGATGGCCCCTTCATGAATGGGGGGGGGATCACGAGGCCATGGGGGTTTTCCCACGATGGGAGTTGTGAGAAGCTCCAAACTGCAGAGAGTCTTCGGCAGGACAATTGAGACCTGTTGTTTGGCTCCAGGCCAATGATTCTGATCAGGGTTCTAAGGATGGATGGCTGGGTAGCCCACCTCGCATTCCAATTGTCTCCTAGCAACAAGACAGGTTAGATCTCCTGGATCTGTGGGGAGTAACCGAGGACGCTGCATTGAATTGGACACCCCTGGGCATGGGTCCTAATGTGATTTTGTGTCTAAGGAGACCTTGGAATGAAGCGGTGGCACCTGGGCCCTAAAAAGTTCTACTAAACAAGGATTTGACACATCTCCAACGTGCAAGTATCCCATGTGTAGATGAGATGTTTTCTGTTGGGTGAGTCAAGAAACAGCTATATGCTGCTTTTGAATTCCAGGCCTCTGAGAAGAGATGCCTGGAAACCAAAGCAATGGATCTGATTAGTGCCTAGGGGCCTGTTCTTTCCTTTTTACCTCTGGGGACATCTGTCTATGGGTCTGAGTGCAGGTAGGTGCTCTGTAGGGCTCAGATTGCCCCTGTTTTTCCTGGGAAGCGACCACTATTGAGATGGATCAGGGACTTTGGAGGTTCATCCTATTAGAAGGGTTGTGGCCATTGGAATGGGCACACACAATTCCCTTGGAGAGGGCAAGTACAGTCCTCAGGTTTGGCTCCAGGGGCTTTAGCCTGTAGGTTGTGTAGGCCAGGGCTGTTTGGACAGTTGTCTGGAAACACAAACTCGGCTTATGTTTCGGGTCATAGGTATGGCAGGACTGATCTACAGACCATGAGGAGAACTCTTTTGGATTTGAAAGAAGGGCGAGTGTGAGGCTCCTTTTCTCAAGTTTTTGTCTCTGGATATCGTGTCACTCATGGTCGTGGAATTTCTGGGTGACTTCATGGGAAATGGACGAGTCTTACTCTCTGGTGGTTTGGCACGTCCAAAGAGTTTGGGGTCATTCTGTGGTCTGGAAGAAGTCAGTTTTTTGTTGTTGTTGTTCTTTTCTTTTTTAACCTCAGGTGTCCCACCAAATGAGGGATTCCAGAGTAGAGCCCTGGGGAGGGGCGTCTGGACAATCAGAAATCTGGTTAAAAATTGGGGCCTAGGGACATGTCAAGCCCATTATGACATCTAATGGTCCAGCCACTGAGAGGACTTACTAGAGGACAGGACTCATGCTGAGGGTCACAATGCGTGTGTATGCCCTCGTCGCACTCAAGAATGGGCGGGGCCTCAGGGTGTCTCCTACACTGATCGTTGGACAACGTGCCAACCACAAGGGTTCTTGCCATGGGTAAGGAGGAGTTCTGATTTCTGCATCAGACTCACCCATGGGCAGTGATTGGAGATAAGGTCTCGGTTCTGAAGCCTGAAAACTGAGGTAGGGAAGAGATGATGACCTAAGGCCATGGCGGGTTTTATGTGCTCAGTGTGCGGTCAGCTTTCTGGGTGTTGGTCAGGAGGTCCGGGCTCAGGATGTGTTTGACAGTGCATTAGTGCCCAGGTTAGACTATATAATTTGGGTAAAGTCGAGTGCTGTGTAGGTTTACCCTCATTTAAGGTGCCTGGGCAGCTCATGAGGCAATAATTTTTTTCTCTAGAGGGCAGGCAGAGTGCTGCATTGTGGGTCCGGAATTGCCAAACTTGAGGGCTTTGGGGCCAGGAGTGTGAGGATGGAAGTCTGAGAAGACAAGCTAGACTTGGGTTTCAGGGCGAGGGCACGGCAGGTACCCCCTGCAGATCTGAACCAATATCTCATGCATCTGAAGTCAGGGCGAGGATCAGACGTTGGCTCAGGTGGGAGTTTCTGAGCATGACGGCCGCTTCATGAAGGGAGCGGAATCTCGAGACCATTGAGGTTTTCCCACGTTGGGAGTTGTGGGATGCCCCCTTCCAGGATTCCTTCTTCCGGACAATTGAGACCTGTTGGACAACTCCAGGACATCCCATGTGGAATGACTCCAGAGCACCGTTCGCGGATGGATGCCTGGGAAGCCCGGTCGCATTCCAATTGTCTCCTAGCAACAAGACAGTTTAGATCTGATGGCTCTGCGGGAGCAACCTCGGTGGCTGAGTTGAAATGGACTTTCCTGAGGATGGGTCCTAATGTGTTTTTGTGTCCATGAGGGCCTTGGAATGGGGCGGTGGCACCGGCAACCTGAAGTACTTTCCTAAGCTTTGGACATGGCTCCCATGCACAGGTTTACTTGTGGAGACGAGATGAGTTCTGATGGGTGCCTCAGGAAAACCCCTATGCTCGTATTGGAATCAGGCTTTTGAGGACACATGCCTGTAACCCAAAGCAATGGATCCTATTATGGCCTAGGGTCCTGTCTGGTTCAATCTTCTTCTCTGGAGACATCCATCTATGGTATGAGTGGAGGTCGATTATCAGCTGGTGTCAGACACCCCTTGTTTGTTCCGGGTGACCCACACTATTGGGATGGCCTAAGGGTCGTTGGAGGTTTCTCCTAATTTGTACGATTTTGGACCATGGAATGGGCAGAATTCCCATGGATTGGTAGGCACAGTCCTAATGTGTGGCTCCAGGGTCCCAGCCTGGAGGGTGTGTGGCCCAAGACTTTGAGGACAGAAGTCTGAAAACACAAACTCAGCTTAGGTTTGGGGACGTAGGTATGGCAGGCCCGATCTACAAACCATGAGAAGAACTCTACAGGATATGAAGAAAGTGCGAGTCTGTGGCGATTGCTCAGGCTTTTGTCTCTGGATTTTGTATCAGTGATGGCCGTGGAATGTCGGGGAGGCCTCATGGGCCATGGACGAATCTTCCTCTCTGAGGATTTGGCACAATTCCCAATTGCTTTTCGTCAATCTGTGGGATGGGAGGACTCATTTCAGTTTTGTTACCTCAGGTGTCCCACCAAAAGAGGAATTCCAAAGCAATGCCGTGGGGAAGACTGAAGGGACAATCCGAACTGTGGTTAAAAATTGGGGCCTAGGGGCATGGCAAGCCCAATATGCTATCTCTTCAACCAGCCACTGAGTGGCCTTACTTGAGGACTGGGCTCAGCCTGAGGGTCACAATGTGTGTTTGTGACCAATGTGGCCCGCGAGCATGGGCGGGGCCTCATGGGCCACACTGGTTTCAACAACACTGAACATTGGACAACATGCCAACCACAAGGTTTCTTGCCATGGGGAAGGAGTTCTGATTTCTGCATCACCCTCAACATGGACAGTGATTGGAGATAAGGTCTAGGTTCTGAAACCTGAAAACCGAGGTTGGGAAGAGATGACAACCTAAGGCCATGGCGGCTCGATGTGCTCAGTGTGCGGCCAGCTGTCTGGGAGGGGCCAGGGGGTCCAGGCTCAGGCTGTGTCAGAAAGGGCATTAGTGCCCTGGTCAGCCTATGTATTTGGGGTACAGCCAAGGTCGGTGCAGGTTGATCCTCATTTGGGGTTACTGGGTAGCCCCAGAGAACAATGTTTTTTATCTGGAGGGCAGGCAGAGTGCTGCATTGTAGTTCTGGATTGCCAAACTGGAGGCCTTGTGGGCCAGTAGTCTGACGACAAAAGTCTGAGAACACAAGCTAGGCTTAGGTTTCTGGGTGAGGCCATGGCAGACACAATCTACAGACCTGAATCGAGATCTCGTGCATCTGAAGTCAGGGCGAGGAACAGACGATCGCTCAGGTTGGAGTTTCTGTCCCTGATGGCCCCTTCATGAATGGGGGGGCATCTCGAGGCCATGGGGGTTTTCCCATGATGGGAGTTGTGAGAAGCTCCAAACTGCAGAGATTCTTCGGCAGGACAATTGAGACCTGTTGTTTGGCTCCAGGCCAATGATTCTGAGCAGGGTTCTAAGGATGGATGGCTGGGTAGCCCACCTCGCATTCCAATTGTCTCCTAGCAACAAGACAGTTTAGATCTCCTGGATCTGTTGGGAGCTACCGAGGATGCTGAGTTGAAATGCACACCCCTGGGGATGGGTCCGAATGTGCTTTTGTGTCTATGGAGACCTTGGAATGAAGCGGTGGCTCTGGGGCCCTAAAGGGTTCTCCTAAACAGAGGCTTTGACACAGCTCCAACGTGCAAGTTTCCCATGTGTAGATGAGATGTTTTCTGATGGGTGAAACAAGAAACAGCTATATGCTGCTTTTGAAATCCAGGCCTCTGAGGAGAGATGCCTGGAAACCAAAGCAATGGATCTGATTAGTGCCTAGGGGCCTGTTCTTTCCTTTTTACCTCTGAGGACATCTGTCTATGGGTCTGAGTGCAGGTAGGGGCTCATTTGGGCTCAGATTGCCCCTGTTTTTCCTGGGAAGCTACCACTATTGAGATATATCAGGGACTTTGGACGTTTATCCTATTAGAAGGGTGTGGCCATTGGAATGGGCACACACAATTCCCTTGGAAAGTGCAAGTACAGTTCTCAGGTTTGGCTCCAGGGGCCTGAGCCTGTAGGTTGTGTAGTCCAGCCCTTTTTGGACAGTTGTCTGAAAACACAAACTCGGCTTATGTTTCAGGAAATAGGTATGGCAGGACTGATCTACAGACCATGAGGAGAACTTTTCGGGATTTGAAAGAAGGGCGAGTGTGAGGCTCCTGCTCAAGTTTTTGTCTCAGGATATCGTGTCACTCATGGTCGTGGAATTTCTGGGTGACTTCATGGGAAATGGACGAGTCTTACTCTCTGGTGGTTTGGCCCCGTCCAAAGAGTTTGGGTTCATTCTGTGGGCTGGAAGAAGTCCGTTTTATTTTGTTGTTGTTGTTGTTTTCTTTTTTAACCTCAGGTGTCCCACCAAATGAGGGATTTCAGAGTAGAGCCCTAGGAGGGGCGACTGGACAATCAGAAATCTGGTTAAAAATTGGGGCCTAGGGACATGTCAAGCCCATTATGACATCTAATGGTCCAGCCACTGAGAGGACTTACTAGAGGACAGGACTCATGCTGAGGGTCACAATGCGTGTGTATACCCTCGTCGCACTCAAGAATGGGCGGGGCCTCAGGGTTTCTCCTACACTGATCGTTGGACAACGTGCCAACCACAAGGGTTCTTGCCATGGGTAAGGAGGAGTTCTGATTTCTGCATCAGACTCACCCCTGGGCAGTGATTGGAGATAAGGTCTCGGTTCTGAAGCCTGAAAACTGAGGTAGGGAAGAGATGATGACCTAAGGCCATGGCGGGTTTTATGTGCTCAGTGTGCGGTCAGCTTTCTGGGTGTTGGTCAGGAGGTTCGGGCTCAGGATGTGTTCGACAGTGCATTAGTGCCCAGGTTAGACTATATAATTTGGGTAAAGTCGAGTGCTGTGTAGGTTTACCCTCATTTAAGGTGCCTGGGCAGCTCATGAGGCAATAATTTTTTTCTCTAGAGGGCAGGCAGAGTGCTGCATTGTGGGTCCGGAATTGCCAAACTTGAGGGCTTTGGGGCCAGGAGTGTGAGGATGGAAGTCTGAGAAGACAAGCTAGACTTGGGTTTCAGGGCGAGGGCACGGCAGGTACCCCCTGCAGATCTGAACCAATATCTCATGCATCTGAAGTCAGGGCGAGGATCAGACGTTGGCTCAGGTGGGAGTTTCTGAGCATGACGGCCGCTTCATGAAGGGAGCGGAATCTCGAGACCATTGAGGTTTTCCCACGTTGGGAGTTGTGGGATGCCCCCTTCCAGGATTCCTTCTTCCGGACAATTGAGACCTGTTGGACAGCTCCAGGACATCCCATATGGAATGACTCCAGAGCACCGTTCGCGGATGGATGCCTGGGAAGCCCGCCTCGCATTCCAATTGTCTCCTAGCAACAAGACAGTTTAGATCTGATGGCTCTGCGGGAGCAACCTCGGTGGCTGAGTTGAAATGGACTTTCCTGAGGATGTGTCCTAATGTGTTTTTGTGTCCATGAGGGCCTTGGAATGGGGCGGTGGCACCGGCAACCTGAATTACTTTCCTAAGCTTTGGACATGGCTCCCATGCACAGGTTTACTTGTGGAGACGAGATGAGTTCTGATGGGTGCCTCAGGAAAACCCCTATGCTCGTATTGGAATCAGGCTTTTGAGGACACATGCCTGTAACCCAAAGCAATGGATCCTATTATGGCCTAGGGTCCTGTCTGGTTCAATCTTCTTCTCTGGGGACATCCATCTATGGTATGAGTGGAGGTCGATTATCAGCTGGTGTCAGACACCCCTTGTTTGTTCCGGGTGACCCACACTATTGGGATGGCCTAAGGGTCGTTGGAGGTTTCTCCTAATTTGTACGATTTTGGACCATGGAATGGGCAGAATGCCCATGGATTGGTAGGCACAGTCCTAATGTGTGGCTCCAGGGGCCCAGCCTGGAGGGTGTGTGGCCCAAACTTTGAGGACAGAAGTCTGAAAACACAAACTCAGCTCAGGTTTGGGGACGTAGGTATGGCAGGCCCGATCTAAACCATGAGAAGAACTCTACAGGATATGAAGAAAGTGCGAGTCTGTGGCGATTGCTCAGGCTTTTGTCTCTGGATTTTGTATCAGTGATGGCTGTGGAATGTCGGGGAGGCCTCATGGGCCATGGACGAATCTTCCTCTCTGAGGATTTGGCCCGATTCCCAATTGCTTTTCGTCAATCTGTGGGATGGGAGGACTCATTTCAGATTTGTTACCTCAGGTGTCCCACCAAAAGAGGAATTCCAAAGCAAAGCCGTGGGGAAGACTGGAGGGACAATCCGAACTATGGTTAAAAATTGGTGCCTAGGGGCATGGCAAGCCCAATATGCTATCTCTTCATCCAGCCACTGAGTGGCCTTACTTGAGGACTGGGCTCAGCCTGAGGGTCACAAAGTGTGTTTGTGACCAATGTGGCCCGCGAGCATGGGCGGGGCCTCATGGGAAACACTGGTTTCAACGACACTGAACGTTGGACAACATGCCAACCACAAGGTTTCTTGCCATGGGGAAGGAGTTCTGATTTCTGCATCACCTTCAACATGGACAGTGTTTGGAGATAAGGTCTAGGTTCTGAAACCTGAAAACCGAGGTTGGGAAGAGATGACGACCTAAGGCCATGGCGGCTCGATGTGCTCAGTGTGGGGCCAGCTGTCTGGGAGGGGCCAGGGGGGTCCAGGCTCAGGCTGTGTCAGAAAGGGCATTAGTGCCCTGGTCAGCCTATGTATTTGGGGTACAGCCAAGGACGGTACAGGTTGATCCTCATTTGTGGTTACTGGGTAGCCCCAGAGGACAACGTTTTTTATCTGGAGGGCAGGCAGAGTGCTGCATTGTAGTTCTGGATTGCCAAACTGGAGGCCTTGTGGGCCAGTAGTCTGACGACAAAAGTCTGAGAACACAAGCTAGGCTTAGGTTTCTGGGTGAGGCCATGGCAGGCACAATCTACAGACCTGAATCGAGATCTCGTGCATCTGAAGTCAGGGCGAGGAACAGACGATCGCTCAGGTTGGAGTTTCTGTCCCTGATGGCCCCTTCATGAATGGGGGGGCATCACGAGGCCATGGGGGTTTTCCCATGATGGGAGTTGTGAGAAGCTCCAAACTGCAGAGAGTCTTCGGCAGGACAATTGAGACCTGTTGTTTGGCTCCAGGCCAATGATTCTGAGCAGGGTTCTAAGGATGGATGGCTGGGTAGCCCACCTCGCATTCCAATTGTCTCCTAGCAACAAGACAGTTTAGATCTCCTGGATCTGTGGGGAGCTACCGAGGATGCTGAGTTGAAATGCACACCCCTGGGGATGGGTCCGAATGTGCTTTTGTGTCTATGGAGACCTTGGAATGAAGCGGTGGCTCTGGGGCCCTAAAGGGTTCTCCTAAACAGAGGCTTTGACACAGCTCCAACGTGCAAGTTTCCCATGTGTAGATGAGATGTTTTCTGATGGGTGAAACAAGAAACAGCTATATGCTGCTTTTGAAATCCAGGCCTCTGAGGAGAGATGCCTGGAAACCAAAGCAATGGATCTGATTAGTGCCTAGGGGCCTGTTCTTTCCTTTTTACCTCTGAGGACATCTGTCTATGGGTCTGAGTGCAGGTAGGGGCTCATTTGGGCTCAGATTGCCCCTGTTTTTCCTGGGATGCTACCACTATTGAGATATATCAGGGACTTTGGAGGTTTATCCTATTAGAAGGGTTGTGGCCATTGGAATGGGCACACACAATTCCCTTGGAGAGGGCAAGTACAGTCCTCAGGTTTGGCTCCAGGGGCCTGAGCCTGTAGGTTGTGTAGTCCAGCCCTTTTTGGACAGTTGTCTGAAAACACAAACTCGGCTTATGTTTCAGGAAATAGGTATGGCAGGACTGATCTACAGACCATGAGGAGAACTTTTCGGGATTTGAAAGAAGGGCGAGTGTGAGGCTCCTGCTCAAGTTTTTGTCTCGGGATATCGTGTCACTCATGGTCGTGGAATTTCTGGGTGACTTCATGGGAAATGGACGAGTCTTACTCTCTGGTGGTTTGGCCCCGTCCAAAGAGTTTGGGTTCATTCTGTGGGCTGGAAGAAGTCCGTTTTATTTTGTTGTTGTTGTTGTTTTCTTTTTTAACCTCAGGTGTCCCACCAAATGAGGGATTTCAGAGTAGAGCCCTAGGAGGGGCGACTGGACAATCAGAAATCTGGTTAAAAATTGGGGCCTAGGGACATGTCAAGCCCATTATGTCATCTAATGGTACAGCCACTGAGAGGACTTACTAGAGGATAGGACTCATGCTGAGGGTCACAATGCGTGTGTATGCCCTCGTCGCACTCAAGAATGGGCGGGGCCTCAGGGTTTCTCCTACACTGATCGTTGGACAACGTGCCAACCACAAGGGTTCTTGCCATGGGTAAGGAGGAGTTCTGATTTCTGCATCAGACTCACCCATGGGCAGTGATTGGAGATAAGGTCTCAGTTCCGAAGCCTGAAAACTGAGGTAGGGAAGAGATGATGACCTAAGGCCATGGCGGGTTTTATGTGCTCAGTGTGCGGTCAGCTTTCTGGGTGTTGGTCAGGAGGTTCGGGCTCAGGATGTGTTCGACAGTGCATTAGTGCCCAGGTTAGACTATATAATTTGGGTAAAGTCGAGTGCTGTGTAGGTTTACCCTCATTTAAGGTGCCTGGGCAGCTCATGAGGCAATCATTTTTTTCTCTAGAGGGCAGGCAGAGTGCTGCATTGTGGGTCCGGAATTGCCAAACTTGAGGGCTTTGGGGCCAGGAGTGTGAGGATGGAAGTCTGAGAAGACAAGCTAGACTTGGGTTTCAGGGCGAGGGCACGGCAGGTACCCCCTGCAGATCTGAACCAATATCTCATGCATCTGAAGTCAGGGCGAGGATCAGACGTTGGCTCAGGTGGGAGTTTCTGAGCATGACGGCCGCTTCATGAAGGGAGCGGAATCTCGAGACCATTGAGGTTTTCCCACGTTGGGAGTTGTGGGATGCCCCCTTCCAGGATTCCTTCTTCCGGACAATTGAGACCTGTTGGACAGCTCCAGGACATCCCATATGGAATGACTCCAGAGCACCGTTCGCGGATGGATGCCTGGGAAGCCCGCCTCGCATTCCAATTGTCTCCTAGCAACAAGACAGTTTAGATCTGATGGCTCTGCGGGAGCAACCTCGGTGGCTGAGTTGAAATGGACTTTCCTGAGGATGTGTCCTAATGTGTTTTTGTGTCCATGAGGGCCTTGGAATGGGGCGGTGGCACCGGCAACCTGAAGTACTTTCCTAAGCTTTGGACATGGCTCCCATGCACAGGTTTACTTGTGGAGACGAGATGAGTTCTGATGGGTGCCTCAGGAAAACCCCTATGCTCGTATTGGAATCAGGCTTTTGAGGACACATGCCTGTAACCCATAGCAATGGATCCTATTATGGCCTAGGGTCCTGTCTGGTTCAATCTTCTTCTCTGGGGACATCCATCTATGGTATGAGTGGAGGTCGATTATCAGCTGGTGTCAGACACCCCTTGTTTGTTCCGGGTGACCCAAACTATTAGGATGGCCTAAGGGTCGTTGGAGGTTTCTCCTAATTTGTACGATTTTGGACCATGGAATGGGCAGAATGCCCATGGATTGGTAGGCACAGTCCTAATGTGTGGCTCCAGGGGCCCAGCCTGGAGGGTGTGTGGCCCAAGACTTTGAGGACAGAAGTCTGAAAACACAAACTCAGCTTAGGTTTGGGGACGTAGGTATGGCAGGCCCGATCTACAAACCATGAGAAGAACTCTACAGGATATGAAGAAAGTGCGAGTCTGTGGCGATTGCACAGGCTTTTGTCTCTGGATTTTGTATCAGTGATGGCCGTGGAATGTCGGGGAGGCCTCATGGGCCATGGACGAATCTTCCTCTCTGAGGATTTGGCCCGATTCCCAATTGCTTTTCGTCAATCTGTGGGATGGGAGGACTCATTTCAGTTTTGTTACCTCAGGTGTCCCACCAAAAGAGGAATTCCAAAGCAAAGCCGTGGGGAAGACTGAAGGGACAATCCGAACTATGGTGAAAAATTGGGGCCTAGGGGCATGGCAAGCCCAATATGCTATCTCTTCATCCAGCCACTGAGTGGCCTTACTTGAGGACTGGGCTCAGCCTGAGGGTCACAAAGTGTGTTTGTGACCAATGTGGCCCGCGAGCATGGGCGGGGCCTCATGGGACACACTGGTTTCAACGACACTGAACGTTGGACAACATGCCAACCACAAGGTTTCTTGCCATGGGGAAGGAGTTCTGATTTCTGCATCACCTTCAACATGGACAGTGATTGGAGATAAGGTCTAGGTTCTGAAACCTGAAAACCGAGGTTGGGAAGAGATGACGACCTAAGGCCATGGCGGCTCGATGTGCTCAGTGTGCGGCCAGCTGTCTGGGAGGGGCCAGGGGGTCCAGGCTCAGGCTGTGTCAGAAAGGGCATTAGTGCCCTGGTCAGCCTATGTATTTGGGGTACAGCCAAGGACGGTACAGGTTGATCCTCATTTGTGGTTACTGGGTAGCCCCAGAGGACAACGTTTTTTATCTGGAGGGCAGGCTGAGTGCTGCATTGTAGTTCTGGATTGCCAAACTGGAGGCCTTGTGGGCCAGTAGTCTGACGACAAAAGTCTGAGAACACAAGCTAGGCTTAGGTTTCTGGGTGAGGCCATGGCAGGCACAATCTACAGACCTGAATCGAGATCTCGTGCATCTGAAGTCAGGGCGAAGATCAGACGATCGCTCAGGTTGGAGTTTCTGTCCCTGATGGCCCCTTCATGAATGGGGGGGCATCACGAGGCCATGGGGGTTTTCCCATGATGGGAGTTGTGAGAAGCTCCAAACTGCAGAGAGTCTTTGGCAGGACAATTGAGACCTGTTGTTTGGCTCCAGGCCAATGATTCTGAGCAGGGTTCTAAGGATGGATGGCTGGGTAGCCCACCTCGCATTCCAATTGTCTCCTAGCAACAAGACAGTTTAGATCTCCTGGATCTGTGGGGAGCTACCTAGGATGCTGAGTTGAAATGCACACCCCTGGGGATGGGTCCGAATGTGCTTTTGTGTCTATGGAGACCTTGGAATGAAGCGGTGGCTCTGGGGCCCTAAAGGGTTCTCCTAAACAGAGGCTTTGACACAGCTCCAACGTGCAAGTTTCCCATGTGTAGATGAGATGTTTTCTGATGGGTGAAACAAGAAACAGCTATATGCTGCTTTTGAAATCCAGGCCTCTGAGGAGAGATGCCTGGAAACCAAAGCAATGGATCTGATTAGTGCCTAGGGGCCTGTTCTTTCCTTTTTACCTCTGAGGACATCTGTCTATGGGTCTGAGTGCAGGTAGGGGCTCATTTGGGCTCAGATTGCCCCTGTTTTTCCTGGGATGCTACCACTATTGAGATATATCAGGGACTTTGGAGGTTTATCCTATTAGAAGGGTTGTGGCCATTGGAATGGGCACACACAATTCCCTTGGAGAGGGCAAGTACAGTCCTCAGGTTTGGCTCCAGGGGCCTGAGCCTGTAGGTTGTGTAGTCCAGCCCTTTTTGGACAGTTGTCTGAAAACACAAACTCGGCTTATGTTTCAGGAAATAGGTATGGCAGGACTGATCTACAGACCATGAGGAGAACTTTTCGGGATTTGAAAGAAGGGCGAGTGTGAGGCTCCTGCTCAAGTTTTTGTCTCGGGATATCGTGTCACTCATGGTCGTGGAATTTCTGGGTGACTTCATGGGAAATGGACGAGTCTTACTCTCTGGTGGTTTGGCCCCGTCCAAAGAGTTTGGGTTCATTCTGTGGGCTGGAAGAAGTCCGTTTTATTTTGTTGTTGTTGTTGTTTTCTTTTTTAACCTCAGGTGTCCCACCAAATGAGGGATTTCAGAGTAGAGCCCTAGGAGGGGCGACTGGACAATCAGAAATCTGGTTAAAAATTGGGGCCTAGGGACATGTCAAGCCCATTATGTCATCTAATGGTCCAGCCACTGAGAGGACTTACTAGAGGATAGGACTCATGCTGAGGGTCACAATGCGTGTGTATGCCCTCGTCGCACTCAAGAATGGGCGGGGCCTCAGGGTTTCTCCTACACTGATCGTTGGACAACGTGCCAACCACAAGGGTTCTTGCCATGGGTAAGGAGGAGTTCTGATTTCTGCATCAGACTCACCCCTGGGCAGTGATTGGAGATAAGGTCTCAGTTCCGAAGCCTGAAAACTGAGGTAGGGAAGAGATGATGACCTAAGGCCATGGCGGGTTTTATGTGCTCAGTGTGCGGTCAGCTTTCTGGGTGTTGGTCAGGAGGTTCGGGCTCAGGATGTGTTCGACAGTGCATTAGTGCCCAGGTTAGACTATATAATTTGGGTAAAGTCGAGTGCTGTGTAGGTTTACCTCATTTAAGGTGCCTGGGCAGCTCATGAGGCAATCATTTTTTTCTCTAGAGGGCAGGCAGAGTGCTGCATTGTGGGTCCGGAATTGCCAAACTTGAGGGCTTTGGGGCCAGGAGTGTGAGGATGGAAGTCTGAGAAGACAAGCTAGACTTGGGTTTCAGGGCGAGGGCACGGCAGGTACCCCCTGCAGATCTGAACCAATATCTCATGCATCTGAAGTCAGGGCGAGGATCAGACGTTGGCTCAGGTGGGAGTTTCTGAGCATGACGGCCGCTTCATGAAGGGAGCGGAATCTCGAGACCATTGAGGTTTTCCCACGTTGGGAGTTGTGGGATGCCCCCTTCCAGGATTCCTTCTTCCGGACAATTGAGACCTGTTGGACAGCTCCAGGACATCCCATATGGAATGACTCCAGAGCACCGTTCGCGGATGGATGCCTGGGAAGCCCGCCTCGCATTCCAATTGTCTCCTAGCAACAAGACAGTTTAGATCTGATGGCTCTGCGGGAGCAACCTCGGTGGCTGAGTTGAAATGGACTTTCCTGAGGATGTGTCCTAATGTGTTTTTGTGTCCATGAGGGCCTTGGAATGGGGCGGTGGCACCGGCAACCTGAATTACTTTCCTAAGCTTTGGACATGGCTCCCATGCACAGGTTTACTTGTGGAGACGAGATGAGTTCTGATGGGTGCCTCAGGAAAACCCCTATGCTCGTATTGGAATCAGGCTTTTGAGGACACATGCCTGTAACCCATAGCAATGGATCCTATTATGGCCTAGGGTCCTGTCTGGTTCAATCTTCTTCTCTGGGGACATCCATCTATGGTATGAGTGGAGGTCGATTATCAGCTGGTGTCAGACACCCCTTGTTTGTTCCGGGTGACCCAAACTATTAGGATGGCCTAAGGGTCGTTGGAGGTTTCTCCTAATTTGTACGATTTTGGACCATGGAATGGGCAGAATGCCCATGGATTGGTAGGCACAGTCCTAATGTGTGGCTCCAGGGGCCCAGCCTGGAGGGTGTGTGGCCCAAGACTTTGAGGACAGAAGTCTGAAAACACAAACTCAGCTTAGGTTTGGGGACGTAGGTATGGCAGGCCCGATCTACAAACCATGAGAAGAACTCTACAGGATATGAAGAAAGTGCGAGTCTGTGGCGATTGCACAGGCTTTTGTCTCTGGATTTTGTATCAGTGATGGCCGTGGAATGTCGGGGAGGCCTCATGGGCCATGGACGAATCTTCCTCTCTGAGGATTTGGCCCGATTCCCAATTGCTTTTCGTCAATCTGTGGGATGGGAGGACTCATTTCAGTTTTGTTACCTCAGGTGTCCCACCAAAAGAGGAATTCCAAAGCAAAGCCGTGGGGAAGACTGAAGGGACAATCCGAACTATGGTGAAAAATTGGGGCCTAGGGGCATGGCAAGCCCAATATTCTATCTCTTCATCCAGCCACTGAGTGGCCTTACTTGAGGACTGGGCTCAGCCTGAGGGTCACAAAGTGTGTTTGTGACCAATGTGGCCCGCGAGCATGGGCGGGGCCTCATGGGACACACTGGTTTCAACGACACTGAACGTTGGACAACATGCCAACCACAAGGTTTCTTGCCATGGGGAAGGAGTTCTGATTTCTGCATCACCTTCAACATGGACAGTGATTGGAGATAAGGTCTAGGTTCTGAAACCTGAAAACCGAGGTTGGGAAGAGATGACGACCTAAGGCCATGGCGGCTCGATGTGCTCAGTGTGCGGCCAGCTGTCTGGGAGGGGCCAGGGGGTCCAGGCTCAGGCTGTGTCAGAAAGGGCATTAGTGCCCTGGTCAGCCTATGTATTTGGGGTACAGCCAAGGTCGGTGCAGGTTGATCCTCATTTGGGGTTACTGGGTAGCCCCAGAGGACAACGTTTTTTATCTGGAGGGCAGGCAGAGTGCTGCATTGTAGTTCTGGATTGCCAAACTGGAGGCCTTGTGGGCCAGTAGTCTGACGACAAAAGTCTGAGAACACAAGCTAGGCTTAGGTTTCTGGGTGAGGCCATGGCAGGCACAATCTACAGACCTGAATCGAGATCTCGTGCATCTGAAGTCAGGGCGAGGATCAGACGATCGCTCAGGTTGGAGTTTCTGTCCCTGATGGCCCCTTCATGAATGGGGGGGCATCACGAGGCCATGGGGGTTTTCCCATGATGGGAGTTGTGAGAAGCTCCAAACTGCAGAGAGTCTTCGGCAGGACAATTGAGACCTGTTGTTTGGCTCCAGGCCAATGATTCTGAGCAGGGTTCTAAGGATGGATGGCTGGGTAGCCCACCTCGCATTCCAATTGTCTCCTAGCAACAAGACAGTTTAGATCTCCTGGATCTGTGGGGAGCTACCGAGGATGCTGAGTTGAAATGCACACCCCTGGGGATGGGTCCGAATGTGCTTTTGTGTCTATGGAGACCTTGGAATGAAGCGGTGGCTCTGGGGCCCTAAAGGGTTCTCCTAAACAGAGGCTTTGACACAGCTCCAACGTGCAAGTTTCCCATGTGTAGATGAGATGTTTTCTGATGGGTGAAACAAGAAACAGCTATATGCTGCTTTTGAAATCCAGGCCTCTGAGGAGAGATGCCTGGAAACCAAAGCAATGGATCTGATTAGTGCCTAGGGGCCTGTTCTTTCCTTTTTACCTCTGAGGACATCTGTCTATGGGTCTGAGTGCAGGTAGGGGCTCATTTGGGCTCAGATTGCCCCTGTATTTCCTGGGATGCTACCACAATTGAGATATATCAGGGACTTTGGAGGTTTATCCTATTAGAAGGGTTGTGGCCATTGGAATGGGCACACACAATTCCCTTGGAGAGGGCAAGTATAATCCTCAGGTTTGGCTCCAGGGGCCTGAGCCTGTAGGTTGTGTAGTCCAGCCCTTTTTGGACAGTTGTCTGAAAACACAAACTCGGCTTATGTTTCAGGTCATAGGTATGGCGGGACTGATCTACAGACCATGAGGAGAACTTTTCGGGATTTGAAAGAAGGGCGAGTGTGAGGCTCCTGCTCAACTTTTTGTCTCGGGATATCGTGTCACTCATGGTCGTGGAATTTCTGGGTGACTTCATGGGAAATGGACGAGTCTTACTCTCTGGTGGTTTGGCCCCGTCCAAAGAGTTTGGGTTCATTCTGTGGGCTGGAAGAAGCCCGTTTTATTTTGTTGTTGTTGTTGTTTTCTTTTTTAACCTCAGGTGTCCCACCAAATGAGGGATTTCAGAGTAGAGCCCTAGGAGGGGCGACTAGACAATCAGAAATCTGGTTAAAAATTGGGGCCTAGGGACATGTCAAGCCCATTATGTCATCTAATGGTCCAGCCACTGAGAGGACTTACTAGAGGATAGGACTCATGCTGAGGGTCACAATGCGTGTGTATGCCCTCGTCGCACTCAAGAATGGGAGGGGCCTCAGGGTTTCTCCTACACTGATCGTTGGACAACGTGCCAACCACAAGGGTTCTTGCCATGGGTAAGGAGGAGTTCTGATTTCTGCATCAGACTCACCCCTGGGCAGTGATTGGAGATAAGGTCTCGGTTCTGAAGCCTGAAAACTGAGGTAGGGAAGAGATGATGACCTAAGGCCATGGCGGGTTTTATGTGCTCAGTGTGCGGTCAGCTTTCTGGGTGTTGGTCAGGAGGTCCGGGCTCAGGATGTGTTCGACAGTGCATTAGTGCCCAGGTTAGACTATATAATTTGGGTAAAGTCGAGTGCTGTGTAGGTTTACCCTCATTTAAGGTGCCTGGGCAGCTCATGAGGCAATAATTTTTTTCTCTAGAGGGCAGGCAGAGTGCTGCATTGTGGGTCCGGAATTGCCAAACTTGAGGGCTTTGGGGCCAGGAGTGTGAGGATGGAAGTCTGAGAAGACAAGCTAGACTTGGGTTTCAGGGCGAGGGCACGGCAGTTACCCCCTGCAGATCTGAACCAATATCTCATGCATCTGAAGTCAAGGCGAGGATCAGACGTTGGCTCAGGTAGGAGTTTCTGAGCATGACGGCTGCTTCATGAAGGGAGCGGAATCTCGAGACCATTGAGGTTTTCCCACGTTGGGAGTTGTGGGATGCCCCCTTCCAGGATTCCTTCTTCCGGACAATTGAGACCTGTTGGACAGCTCCAGGACATCCCATATGGAATGACTCCAGAGCACCGTTCGCGGATGGATGCCTGGGAAGCCCGCCTCGCATTCCAATTGTCTCCTAGCAACAAGACAGTTTAGATCTGATGGCTCTGCGGGAGCAACCTCGGTGGCTGAGTTGAAATGGACTTTCCTGAGGATGTGTCCTAATGTGTTTTTGTGTCCATGAGGGCCTTGGAATGGGGCGGTGGCACCGGCAACCTGAAGTACTTTCCTAAGCTTTGGACATGGCTCCCATGCACAGGTTTACTTGTGGAGACGAGATGAGTTCTGATGGGTGCCTCAGGAAAACCCCTATGCTCGTATTGGAATCAGGCTTTTGAGGACACATGCCTGTAACCCAAAGCAATGGATCCTATTATGGCCTAGGGTCCTGTCTGGTTCAATCTTCTTCTCTGGGGACATCCATCTATGGTATGAGTGGAGGTCGATTATCAGCTGGTGTCAGACACCCCTTGTTTGTTCCGGGTGACCCACACTATTGGGATGGCCTAAGGGTCGTTGGAGGTTTCTCCTAATTTGTACGATTTTGGACCATGGAATGGGCAGAATGCCCATGGATTGGTAGGCACAGTCCTAATGTGTGGCTCCAGGGGCCCAGCCTGGAGGGTGTGTGGCCCAAGACTTTGAGGACAGAAGTCTGAAAACACAAACTCAGCTTAGGTTTGGGGACGTAGGTATGGCAGGCCCGATCTACAAACCATGAGAAGAACTCTACAGGATATGAAGAAAGTGCGAGTCTGTGGCGATTGCTCAGGCTTTTGTCTCTGGATTTTGTATCAGTGATGGCCGTGGAATGTCGGGGAGGCCTCATGGGCCATGGACGAATCTTCCTCTCTGAGGATTTGGCCCGATTCCCAATTGCTTTTCGTCAATCTGTGGGATGGGAGGACTCATTTCAGTTTTGTTACCTCAGGTGTCCCACCAAAAGAGGAATTCCAAAGCAAAGCCGTGGGGAAGACTGAAGGGAAAATCCGAACTATGGTGAAAAATTGGGGCCTAGGGGCATGGCAAGCCCAATATTCTATCTCTTCATCCAGCCACTGAGTGGCCTTACTTGAGGACTGGGCTCAGCCTGAGGGTCACAAAGTGTGTTTGTGACCAATGTGGCCCGCGAGCATGGGCGGGGCCTCATGGGACACACTGGTTTCAACGACACTGAACGTTGGACAACATGCCAACCACAAGGTTTCTTGCCATGGGGAAGGAGTTCTGATTTCTGCATCACCTTCAACATGGACAGTGATTGGAGATAAGGTCTAGGTTCTGAAACCTGAAAACCGAGGTTGGGAAGAGATGACGACCTAAGGCCATGGCGGCTCCATGTGCTCAGTGTGCGGCCAGCTGTCTGGGAGGGGCCAGGGGGTCCAGGCTCAGGCTGTGTCAGAAAGGGCATTAGTGCCCTGGTCAGCCTATGTATTTGGGGTACAGCCAAGGTCGGTGCAGGTTGATCCTCATTTGGGGTTACTGGGTAGCCCCAGAGGACAACGTTTTTTATCTGGAGGGCAGGCAGAGTGCTGCATTGTAGTTCTGGATTGCCAAACTGGAGGCCTTGTGGGCCAGTAGTCTGACGACAAAAGTCTGAGAACACAAGCTAGGCTTAGGTTTCTGGGTGAGGCCATGGCAGGCACAATCTACAGACCTGAATCGAGATCTCGTGCATTTGAAGTCAGGGCGAGGATCAGACGATCGCTCAGGTTGGAGTTTCTGTCCCTGATGGCCCCTTCATGAATGGGGGGGCATCACGAGGCCATGGGGGTTTTCCCATGATGGGAGTTGTGAGAAGCTCCAAACTGCAGAGAGTCTTCGGCAGGACAATTGAGACCTGTTGTTTGGCTCCAGGCCAATGATTCTGAGCAGGGTTCTAAGGATGGATGGCTGGGTAGCCCACCTCGCATTCCAATTGTCTCCTAGCAACAAGACAGTTTAGATCTCCTGGATCTGTGGGGAGCTACCGAGGATGCTGAGTTGAAATGCACACCCCTGGGGATGGGTCCGAATGTGCTTTTGTGTCTATGGAGACCTTGGAATGAAGCGGTGGCTCTGGGGCCCTAAAGGGTTCTCCTAAACAGAGGCTTTGACACAGCTCCAACGTGCAAGTTTCCCATGTGTAGATGAGATGTTTTCTGATGGGTGAAACAAGAAACAGCTATATGCTGCTTTTGAAATCCAGGCCTCTGAGGAGAGATGCCTGGAAACCAAAGCAATGGATCTGATTAGTGCCTAGGGGCCTGTTCTTTCCTTTTTACCTCTGAGGACATCTGTCTATGGGTCTGAGTGCAGGTAGGGGCTCATTTGGGCTCAGATTGCCCCTGTTTTTCCTGGGATGCTACCACTATTGAGATATATCAGGGACTTTGGAGGTTTATCCTATTGGAAGGGTTGTGGCCATTGGAATGGGCACACACAATTCTCTTGGAGAGGGCAAGTATAGTCCTCAGGTTTGGCTCCAGGGGCTGAGCCTGTAGGTTGTGTAGTCCAGCCCTTTTTGGACAGTTGTCTGAAAACACAACTCGGCTTATGTTTCAGGTCATATGTATGGCGGGACTGATCTACAGACCATGAGGAGAACTTTTCGGGATTTGAAAGAAGGGCGAGTGTGAGGCTCCTGCTCAACTTTTTGTCTCGGGATATCGTGTCACTCATGGTCGTGGAATTTCTGGGTGACTTCATGGGAAATGGACGAGTCTTACTCTCTGGTGGTTTGGCCCCGTCCAAAGAGTTTGGGTTCATTCTGTGGGCTGGAAGAAGTCCGTTTTATTTTGTTGTTGTTGTTGTTTTCTTTTTTAACCTCAGGTGTCCCACCAAATGAGGGATTTCAGAGTAGAGCCCTAGGAGGGGCGACTGGACAATCAGAAATCTGGTTAAAAATTGGGGCCTAGGGACATGTCAAGCCCATTATGTCATCTAATGGTCCAGCCACTGAGAGGACTTACTAGAGGACAGGACTCATGCTGAGGGTCACAATGCGTGTGTATGCCCTCGTCGCACTCAAGAATGGGCGGGGCCTCAGGGTTTCTCCTACACTGATCGTTGGACAACGTGCCAACCACAAGGGTTCTTTCCATGGGTAAGGAGGAGTTCTGATTTCTGCATCAGACTCACCCCTGGGCAGTGATTGGAGATAAGGTCTCGGTTCTGAAGCCTGAAAACTGAGGTAGGGAAGAGATGATGACCTAAGGCCATGGCGGGTTTTATGTGCTCAGTGTGCGGTCAGCTTTCTGGGTGTTGGTCAGGAGGTCCGGGCTCAGGATGTGTTCGACAGTGCATTAGTGCCCAGGTTAGACTATATAATTTGGGTAAAGTCGAGTGCTGTGTAGGTTTACCCTCATTTAAGGTGCCTGGGCAGCTCATGAGGCAATAATTTTTTTCTCTAGAGGGCAGGCAGAGTGCTGCATTGTGGGTCCGGAATTGCCAAACTTGAGGGCTTTGGGGCCAGGAGTGTGAGGATGGAAGTCTGAGAAGACAAGCTAGACTTGGGTTTCAGGGCGAGGGCACGGCAGGTACCCCCTGCAGATCTGAACCAATATCTCATGCATCTGAAGTCAGGGCGAGGATCAGACGTTGGCTCAGGTGGGAGTTTCTGAGCATGACGGCCGCTTCATGAAGGGAGCGGAATCTCGAGACCATTGAGGTTTTCCCACGTTGGGAGTTGTGGGATGCCCCCTTCCAGGATTCCTTCTTCCGGACAATTGAGACCTGTTGGACAGCTCCAGGACATCCCATATGGAATGACTCCAGAGCACCGTTCGCGGATGGATGCCTGGGAAGCCCGCGTCGCATTCCAATTGTCTCCTAGCAACAAGACAGTTTAGATCTGATGGCTCTGCGGGAGCAACCTCGGTGGTTGAGTTGAAATGGACTTTCCTGAGGATGTGTCCTAATGTGTTTTTGTGTCCATGAGGGCCTTGGAATGGGGCGGTGGCACCGGCAACCTGAAGTACTTTCCTAAGCTTTGGACATGGCTCCCATGCACAGGTTTACTTGTGGAGACGAGATGAGTTCTGATGGGTGCCTCAGGAAAACCCCTCTGCTCGTATTGGAATCAGGCTTTTGAGGACACATGCCTGTAACCCAAAGCAATGGATCCTATTATGACCTAGGGTCCTGTCTGGTTCAATCTTCTTCTCTGGGGACATCCATCTATGGTATGAGTGGAGGTCGATTATCAGCTGGTGTCAGACATCCCTTGTTTGTTCCGGGTGACGCACACTATTGGGATGGCCTAAGGGTCTTTGGAGGTTTCTCCTAATTTGTACGATTTTGGACCATGGAATGGGCAGAATTCCCATGGATTGGTAGGCACAGTCCTAATGTGTGGCTCCAGGGGCCCAGCCTGGAGGGTGTGTGGCCCAAACTTTGAGGACAGAAGTCTGAAAACACAAACTCAGCTTAGGTTTGGGGACGTAGGTATGGCAGGCCCGATCTACAAACCATGAGAAGAACTCTACAGGATATGAGGAAAGTGCGAGTCTGTGGCGATTGCTCAGGCTTTTGTCTCTGGATTTTGTATCAGTGATGGCCGTGGAATGTCGGGGAGGCCTCATGGGCCATGGACGAATCTTCCTCTCTGAGGATTTGGCCCGATTCCCAATTGCTTTTCGTCAATCTTTGGGATGGGAGGACTCATTTCAGTTTTGTTACCTCAGGTGTCCCACCAAAAGAGGAATTCCAAAGCAAAGCCGTGGGGAAGACTGAAGGGACAATCCGAACTATGGTGAAAAATTGGGGCCTAGGGGCATGGCAAGCCCAATATGCTATCTCTTCATCCAGCCACTGAGTGGCCTTACTTGAGGACTGGGCTCAGCCTGAGGGTCACAAAGTGTGTTTGTGACCAATGTGGCCCGCGAGCATGGGCGGGGCCTCATGGGACACACTGGTTTCAACGACACTGAACGTTGGACAACATGCCAACCACAAGGTTTCTTGCCATGGGGAAGGAGTTCTGATTTCTGCATCACCTTCAACATGGACAGTGATTGGAGATAAGGTCTAGGTTCTGAAACCTGAAAACCGAGGTTGGGAAGAGATGACGACCTAAGGCCATGGCGGCTCCATGTGCTCAGTGTGCGGCCAGCTGTCTGGGAGGGGCCAGGGGGTCCAGGCTCAGGCTGTGTCAGAAAGGGCATTAGTGCCCTGGTCAGCCTATGTATTTGGGGTACAGCCAAGGTCGGTGCAGGTTGATCCTCATTTGGGGTTACTGGGTAGCCCCAGAGGACAACGTTTTTTATCTGGAGGGCAGGCAGAGTGCTGCATTGTAGTTCTGGATTGCCAAACTGGAGGCCTTGTGGGCCAGTAGTCTGACGACAAAAGTCTGAGAACACAAGCTAGGCTTAGGTTTCTGGGTGAGGCCATGGCAGGCACAATCTACAGACCTGAATCGAGATCTCGTGCATTTGAAGTCAGGGCGAGGATCAGACGATCGCTCAGGTTGGAGTTTCTGTCCCTGATGGCCCCTTCATGAATGGGGGGGCATCACGAGGCCATGGGGGTTTTCCCATGATGGGAGTTGTGAGAAGCTCCAAACTGCAGAGAGTCTTCGGCAGGACAATTGAGACCTGTTGTTTGGCTCCAGGCCAATGATTCTGAGCAGGGTTCTAAGGATGGATGGCTGGGTAGCCCACCTCGCATTCCAATTGTCTCCTAGCAACAAGACAGTTTAGATCTCCTGGATCTGTGGGGAGCTACCGAGGATGCTGAGTTGAAATGCACACCCCTGGGGATGGGTCCGAATGTGCTTTTGTGTCTATGGAGACCTTGGAATGAAGCGGTGGCTCTGGGGCCCTAAAGGGTTCTCCTAAACAGAGGCTTTGACACAGCTCCAACGTGCAAGTTTCCCATGTGTAGATGAGATGTTTTCTGATGGGTGAAACAAGAAACAGCTATATGCTGCTTTTGAAATCCAGGCCTCTGAGGAGAGATGCCTGGAAACCAAAGCAATGGATCTGATTAGTGCCTAGGGGCCTGTTCTTTCCTTTTTACCTCTGAGGACATCTGTCTATGGGTCTGAGTGCAGGTAGGGGCTCATTTGGGCTCAGATTGCCCCTGTTATTCCTGGGATGCTACCACTATTGAGATATATCAGGGACTTTGGAGGTTTATCCTATTGGAAGGGTTGTGGCCATTGGAATGGGCACACACAATTCCCTTGGAGAGGGCAAGTATAGTCCTCAGGTTTGGCTCCAGGGGCCTGAGCCTGTAGGTTGTGTAGTCCAGCCCTTTTTGGACAGTTGTCTGAAAACACAAACTCGGCTTATGTTTCAGGTCATAGGTATGGCGGGACTGATCTACAGACCATGAGGAGAACTTTTCGGGATTTGAAAGAAGGGCGAGTGTGAGGCTCCTGCTCAAGTTTTTGTCTCGGGATATCGTGTCACTCATGGTCGTGGAATTTCTGGGTGACTTCATGGGAAATGGACGAGTCTTACTCTCTGGTGGTTTGGCCCCGTCCAAAGAGTTTGGGTTCATTCTGTGGGCTGGAAGAAGTCCGTTTTATTTTGTTGTTGTTGTTGTTTTCTTTTTTAACCTCAGGTGTCCCACCAAATGAGGGATTTCAGAGTAGAGCCCTAGGAGGGGCGACTGGACAATCAGAAATCTGGTTAAAAATTGGGGCCTAGGGACATGTCAAGCCCATTATGTCATCTAATGGTCCAGCCACTGAGAGGACTTACTAGAGGATAGGACTCATGCTGAGGGTCACAATGCGTGTGTATGCCCTCGTCGCACTCATGAATGGGCGGGGCCTCAGGGTTTCTCCTACACTGTTCGTTGGACAACGTGCCAACCACAAGGGTTCTTGCCATGGGTAAGGAGGAGTTCTGATTTCTGCATCAGACTCACCCCTGGGCAGTGATTGGAGATAAGGTCTCGGTTCTGAAGCCTGAAAACTGAGGTAGGGAAGAGATGATGACCTAAGGCCATGGCGGGTTTTATGTGCTCAGTGTGCGGTCAGCTTTCTGGGTGTTGGTCAGGAGGTCCGGGCTCAGGATGTGTTCGACAGTGCATTAGTGCCCAGGTTAGACTATATAATTTGGGTAAAGTCGAGTGCTGTGTAGGTTTACCCTCATTTAAGGTGCCTGGGCAGCTCATGAGGCAATAATTTTTTTCTCTAGAGGGCAGGCAGAGTGCTGCATTGTGGGTTTGGAATTGCCAAACTTGAGGGCTTTGGGGCCAGGAGTGTGAGGATGGAAGTCTGAGAAGACAAGCTAGACTTGGGTTTCAGGGCGAGGGCACGGCAGGTACCCCCTGCAGATCTGAACCAATATCTCATGCATCTGAAGTCAGGGCGAGGATCAGACGTTGGCTCAGGTGGGAGTTTCTGAGCATGACGGCCGCTTCATGAAGGGAGCGGAATCTCGAGACCATTGAGGTTTTCCCACGTTGGGAGTTGTGGGATGCCCCCTTCCAGGATTCCTTCTTCCGGACAATTGAGACCTGTTGGACAGCTCCAGGACATCCCATATGGAATGACTCCAGAGCACCGTTCGCGGATGGATGCCTGGGAAGCCCGCCTCGCATTCCAATTGTCTCCTAGCAACAAGACAGTTTAGATCTGATGGCTCTGCGGGAGCAACCTCGGTGGCTGAGTTGAAATGGACTTTCCTGAGGATGTGTCCTAATGTGTTTTTGTGTCCATGAGGGCCTTGGAATGGGGCGGTGGCACCGGCAACCTGAATTACTTTCCTAAGCTTTGGACATGGCTCCCATGCACAGGTTTACTTGTGGAGACGAGATGAGTTCTGATGGGTGCCTCAGGAAAACCCCTCTGCTCGTATTGGAATCAGGCTTTTGAGGACACATGCCTGTAACCCAAAGCAATGGATCCTATTATGGCCTAGGGTCCTGTCTGGTTCAATCTTCTTCTCTGGGGACATCCATCTATGGTATGAGTGGAGGTCGATTATCAGCTGGTGTCAGACACCCCTTGTTTCTTCCGGGTGACGCACACTATTGGGATGGCCTAAGTTTCTTTGGAGGTTTCTCCTAATTTGTACGATTTTGGACCATGGAATGGGCAAAATTCCCATGGATTGGTAGGCACAGTCCTAATGTGTGGCTCCAGGGGCCCAGCCTGGAGAGTGTGTGGCCCAAACTTTGAGGAGAGAAGTTGAAAACACAAACTCAGCTTAGGTTTGGGGACGTAGGTATGGCAGGCCCGATCTACAAACCATGAGAAGAACTCTACAGGATATGAAGAAAGTGCGAGTCTGTGGCGATTGCTCAGGCTTTTGTTTCTGGATTTTGTATCAGTGATGGCCGTGGAATGTCGGGGAGGCCTCATGGGCCATGGACGAATCTTCCTCTCTGAGGATTTGGCCCGATTCCCAATTGCTTTTCGTCAATCTTTGGGATGGGAGGACTCATTTCAGTTTTGTTACCTCAGGTGTCCCACCAAAAGAGGAATTCCAAAGCAAAGCCGTGGGGAAGACTGAAGGGACAATCCGAACTATGGTTAAAAATTGGGGCCTAGGGGCATGGCAAGCCCAATATGCTATCTCTTCATCCAGCCACTGAGTGGCCTTACTTGAGGACTGGGCTCAGCCTGAGGGTCACAATGTGTGTTTGTGACCAATGTGGCCCGCGAGCATGGGCGGGGCCTCATGGGACACACTGGTTTCAACGACACTGAACGTTGGACAACATGCCAACCACAAGGTTTCTTGCCATGGGGAAGGAGTTCTGATTTCTGCATCACCTTCAACATGGACAGTGATTGGAGATAAGGTCTAGGTTCTGAATCCTGAAAACTGAGGTTGGGAAGAGATGACGACCTAAGGCCATGGCGGCTCGATGTGCTCAGTGTGCGGCCAGCTGTCTGGGAGGGGCCAGGGGGTCCAGGCTCAGGCTGTGTCAGAAAGGGCATTAGTGCCCTGGTCAGCCTATGTATTTGGGGTACAGCCAAGGTCGGTGCAGGTTGATCCTCATTTGGGGTTACTGGGTAGCCCCAGAGGACAACGTTTTTTATCTGGAGGGCAGGCAGAGTGCTGCATTGTAGTTCTGGATTGCCAAACTGGAGGCCTTTGGGCCAGTAGTCTGACGACAAAAGTCTGAGAACACAAGCTAGGCTTAGGTTTCTGGGTGAGGCCATGGCTGGCACAATCTACAGACCTGAATCGAGATCTCGTGCATCTGAAGTCAGGGCGAGGATCAGACGATCGCTCAGGTTGGAGTTTCTGTCCCTGATGGCCCCTTCATGAATGGGGGGGCATCACGAGGCTATGGGGGTTTTCCCATGATGGGAGTTGTGAGAAGCTCCAAACTGCAGAGAGTCTTCGGCAGGACAATTGAGACCTGTTGTTTGGCTCCAGGCCAATGATTCTGAGCAGGGTTCTAAGGATGGATGGCTGGGTAGCCCACCTCGCATTCCAATTGTCTCCTAGCAACAAGACAGTTTAGATCTCCTGGATCTGTGGGGAGCTACCGAGGATGCTGAGTTGAAATGCACACCCCTGGGGATGGGTCCGAATGTGCTTTTGTGTCTATGGAGACCTTGGAATGAAGCGGTGGCTCTGGGGCCCTAAAGGGTTCTCCTAAACAGAGGCTTTGACACAGCTCCAACGTGCAAGTTTCCCATGTGTAGATGAGATGTTTTCTGATGGGTGAAACAAGAAACAGCTATATGCTGCTTTTGAAATCCAGGCCTCTGAGGAGAGATGCCTGGAAACCAAAGCAATGGATCTGATTAGTGCCTAGGGGCCTGTTCTTTCCTTTTTACCTCTGAGGACATCTGTCTATGGGTCTGAGTGCAGGTAGGGGCTCATTTGGGCTCAGATTGCCCCTGTTTTTCCTGGGATGCTACCACTATTGAGATATATCAGGGAATTTGGAGGTTTATCCTATTAGAAGGGTTGTGGCCATTGGAATGGGCACACACAATTCCCTTGGAGAGGGCAAGTACAGTCCTCAGGTTTGGCTCCAGGGGCCTGAGCCTGTAGGTTGTGTAGTCCAGCCCTTTTTGGACAGTTGTCTGAAAACACAAACTCGGCTTATGTTTCAGGAAATAGGTATGGCAGGACTGATCTACAGACCATGAGGAGAACTTTTCGGGATTTGAAAGAAGGGCGAGTGTGAGGCTCCTGCTCAAGTTTTTGTCTCGGGATATCGTGTCACTCATGGTCGTGGAATTTCTGGGTGACTTCATGGGAAATGGACGAGTCTTACTCTCTGGTGGTTTGGCCCCGTCCAAAGAGTTTGGGTTCATTCTGTGGGCTGGAAGAAGTCCGTTTTATTTTGTTGTTGTTGTTGTTTTCTTTTTTAACCTCAGGTGTCCCACCAAATGAGGGATTTCAGAGTAGAGCCCTAGGAGGGGCGACTGGACAATCAGAAATCTGGTTAAAAATTGGGGCCTAGGGACATGTCAAGCCCATTATGTCATCTAATGGTCCAGCCACTGAGAGGACTTACTAGAGGATAGGACTCATGCTGAGGGTCACAATGCGTGTGTATGCCCTCGTCGCACTCAAGAATGGGCGGGGCCTCAGGGTTTCTCCTACACTGATCGTTGGACAACGTGCCAACCATAAGGGTTCTTGCCATGGGTAAGGAGGAGTTCTGATTTCTGCATCAGACTCACCCCTGGGCAGTGATTGGAGATAAGGTCTCGGTTCTGAAGCCTGAAAACTGAGGTAGGGAAGAGATGATGACCTAAGGCCATGGCGGGTTTTATGTGCTCAGTGTGCGGTCAGCTTTCTGGGTGTTGGTCAGGAGGTCCGGGCTCAGGATGTGTTCGACAGTGCATTAGTGCCCAGGTTAGACTATATAATTTGGGTAAAGTCGAGTGCTGTGTAGGTTTACCCTCATTTAAGGTGCCTGGGCAGCTCATGAGGCAATAATTTTTTTCTCTAGAGGGCAGGCAGAGTGCTGCATTGTGGGTTTGGAATTGCCAAACTTGAGGGCTTTGGGGCCAGGAGTGTGAGGATGGAAGTCTGAGAAGACAAGCTAGACTTGGGTTTCAGGGCGAGGGCACGGCAGGTACCCCCTGCAGATCTGAACCAATATCTCATGCATCTGAAGTCAGGGCGAGGATCAGACGTTGGCTCAGGTGGGAGTTTCTGAGCATGACGGCCGCTTCATGAAGGGAGCGGAATCTCGAGACCATTGAGGTTTTCCCACGTTGGGAGTTGTGGGATGCCCCCTTCCAGGATTCCTTCTTCCGGACAATTGAGACCTGTTGGACAGCTCCAGGACATCCCATATGGAATGACTCCAGAGCACCGTTCGCGGATGGATGCCTGGGAAGCCCGCCTCGCATTCCAATTGTCTCCTAGCAACAAGACAGTTTAGATCTGATGGCTCTGCGGGAGCAACCTCGGTGGCTGAGTTGAAATGGACTTTCCTGAGGATGTGTCCTAATGTGTTTTTGTGTCCATGAGGGCCTTGGAATGGGGCGGTGGCACCGGCAACCTGAATTACTTTCCTAAGCTTTGGACATGGCTCCCATGCACAGGTTTACTTGTGGAGACGAGATGAGTTCTGATCGGTGCCTCAGGAAAACCCCTCTGCTCGTATTGGAATCAGGCTTTTGAGGACACATGCCTGTAACCCAAAGCAATGGATCCTATTATGGCCTAGGGTCCTGTCTGGTTCAATCTTCTTCTCTGGGGACATCCATCTATGGTATGAGTGGAGGTCGATTATCAGCTGGTGTCAGACACCCCTTGTTTGTTCCGGGTGACCCACACTATTGGGATGGCCTAAGGGTCGTTGGAGGTTTCTCCTAATTTGTACGATTTTGGACCATGGAATGGGCAGAATTCCCATGGATTGGTAGGCACAGTCCTAATGTGTGGCTCCAGGGGCCCAGCCTGGAGGGTGTGTGGCCCAAGACTTTGAGGACAGAAGTCTGAAAACACAAACTCAGCTTAGGTTTGGGGACGTAGGTATGGCAGGTTTGATCTACAAACCATGAGAAGAACTCTACAGGATATGAAGACAGTGCGAGTCTGTGGCGATTGCTCAGGCTTTTGTCTCTGGATTTTGTATCAGTGATGGCCGTGGAATGTCGGGGAGGCCTCATGGGCCATGGACGAATCTTCCTCTCTGAGGATTTGGCCCGATTCCCAATTGCTTTTCGTCAATCTGTGGGATGGGAGGACTCATTTCAGTTTTGTTACCTCAGGTGTCCCACCAAAAGAGGAATTCCAAAGCAAAGCCGTGGGGAAGACTGAAGGGACAATCCGAACTATGGTTAAAAATTGGGGCCTAGGGGCATGGCAAGCCCAATATGCTATCTCTTCATCCAGCCACTGAGTGGCCTTACTTGAGGACTGGGCTCAGCCTGAGGGTCACAATGTGTGTTTGTGACCAATGTGGCCCGCGAGCATGGGCGGGGCCTCATGGGACACACTGGTTTCAACGACACTGAACGTTGGACAACATGCCAACCACAAGGTTTCTTGCCATGGGGAAGGAGTTCTGATTTCTGCATCACCTTCAACATGGACAGTGATTGGAGATAAGGTCTAGGTTCTGAATCCTGAAAACTGAGGTTGGGAAGAGATGACGACCTAAGGCCATGGCGGCTCGATGTGCTCAGTGTGCGGCCAGCTGTCTGGGAGGGGCCAAGCGGTCCAGGCTCAGGCTGTGTCAGAAAGGGCATTAGTGCCCTGGTCAGCCTATGTATTTGGGGTACAGCCAAGGTCGGTGCAGGTTGATCCTCATTTGGGGTTACTGGGTAGCCCCAGAGGACAACGTTTTTTATCTGGAGGGCAGGCAGAGTGCTGCATTGTAGTTCTGGATTGCCAAACTGGAGGCCTTGTGGGCCAGTAGTCTGACGACAAAAGTCTGAGAACACAAGCTAGGCTTAGGTTTCTGGGTGAGGCCATGGCTGGCACAATCTACAGACCTGAATCGAGATCTCGTGCATCTGAAGTCAGGGCGAGGATCAGACGATCGCTCAGGTTGGAGTTTCTGTCCCTGATGGCCCCTTCATGAATGGGGGGGCATCACGAGGCTATGGGGGTTTTCCCATGATGGGAGTTGTGAGAAGCTCCAAACTGCAGAGAGTCTTCGGCAGGACAATTGAGACCTGTTGTTTGGCTCCAGGCCAATGATTCTGAGCAGGGTTCTAAGGATGGATGGCTGGGTAGCCCACCTCGCATTCCAATTGTCTCCTAGCAACAAGACAGTTTAGATCTCCTGGATCTGTGGGGAGCTACCGAGGATGCTGAGTTGAAATGCACACCCCTGGGGATGGGTCCGAATGTGCTTTTGTGTCTATGGAGACCTTGGAATGAAGCGGTGGCTCTGGGGCCCTAAAGGGTTCTCCTAAACAGAGGCTTTGACACAGCTCCAACGTGCAAGTTTCCCATGTGTAGATGAGATGTTTTCTGATGGGTGAAACAAGAAACAGCTATATGCTGCTTTTGAAATCCAGGCCTCTGAGGAGAGATGCCTGGAAACCAAAGCAATGGATCTGATTAGTGCCTAGGGGCCTGTTCTTTCCTTTTTACCTCTGAGGACATCTGTCTATGGGTCTGAGTGCAGGTAGGGGCTCATTTGGGCTCAGATTGCCCCTGTTTTTCCTGGGATGCTACCACTATTGAGATATATCAGGGACTTTGGAGGTTTATCCTATTAGAAGGGTTGTGGCCATTGGAATGGGCACACACAATTCCCTTGGAGAGGGCAAGTACAGTCCTCAGGTTTGGCTCCAGGGGCCTGAGCCTGTAGGTTGTGTAGTCCAGCCCTTTTTGGACAGTTGTCTGAAAACACAAACTCGGCTTATGTTTCAGGAAATAGGTATGGCAGGACTGATCTACAGACCATGAGGAGAACTTTTCGGGATTTGAAAGAAGGGCGAGTGTGAGGCTCCTGCTCAAGTTTTTGTCTCGGGATATCGTGTCACTCATGGTCGTGGAATTTCTGGGTGACTTCATGGGAAATGGACGAGTCTTACTCTCTGGTGGTTTGGCCCCGTCCAAAGAGTTTGGGTTCATTCTGTGGGCTGGAAGAAGTCCGTTTTATTTTGTTGTTGTTGTTGTTTTCTTTTTTAACCTCAGGTGTCCCACCAAATGAGGGATTTCAGAGTAGAGCCCTAGGAGGGGCGACTGGACAATCAGAAATCTGGTTAAAAATTGGGGCCTAGGGACATGTCAAGCCCATTATGTCATCTAATGGTCCAGCCACTGAGAGGACTTACTAGAGGATAGGACTCATGCTGAGGGTCACAATGCGTGTGTATGCCCTCGTCGCACTCAAGAATGGGCGGGGCCTCAGGGTTTCTCCTACACTGATCGTTGGACAACGTGCCAACCATAAGGGTTCTTGCCATGGGTAAGGAGGAGTTCTGATTTCTGCATCAGACTCACCCCTGGGCAGTGATTGGAGATAAGGTCTCGGTTCTGAAGCCTGAAAACTGAGGTAGGGAAGAGATGATGACCTAAGGCCATGGCGGGTTTTATGTGCTCAGTGTGCGGTCAGCTTTCTGGGTGTTGGTCAGGAGGTCCGGGCTCAGGATGTGTTCGACAGTGCATTAGTGCCCAGGTTAGACTATATAATTTGGGTAAAGTCGAGTGCTGTGTAGGTTTACCCTCATTTAAGGTGCCTGGGCAGCTCATGAGGCAATAATTTTTTTCTCTAGAGGGCAGGCAGAGTGCTGCATTGTGGGTTTGGAATTGCCAAACTTGAGGGCTTTGGGGCCAGGAGTGTGAGGATGGAAGTCTGAGAAGACAAGCTAGACTTGGGTTTCAGGGCGAGGGCACGGCAGGTACCCCCTGCAGATCTGAACCAATATCTCATGCATCTGAAGTCAGGGCGAGGATCAGACGTTGGCTCAGGTGGGAGTTTCTGAGCATGACGGCCGCTTCATGAAGGGAGTGGAATCTCGAGACCATTGAGGTTTTCCCACGTTGGGAGTTGTGGGATGCCCCCTTCCAGGATTCCTTCTTCCGGACAATTGAGACCTGTTGGACAGCTCCAGGACATCCCATATGGAATGACTCCAGAGCACCGTTCGCGGATGGATGCCTGGGAAGCCCGCCTCGCATTCCAATTGTCTCCTAGCAACAAGACAGTTTAGATCTGATGGCTCTGCGGGAGCAACCTCGGTGGCTGAGTTGAAATGGACTTTCCTGAGGATGTGTCCTAATGTGTTTTTGTGTCCATGAGGGCCTTGGAATGGGGCGGTGGCACCGGCAACCTGAAGTACTTTCCTAAGCTTTGGACATGGCTCCCATGCACAGGTTTACTTGTGGAGACGAGATGAGTTCTGATGGGTGCCTCAGGAAAACCCCTCTGCTCGTATTGGAATCAGGCTTTTGAGGACACATGCCTGTAACCCAAAGCAATGGATCCTATTATGGCCTAGGGTCCTGTCTGGTTCAATCTTCTTCTCTGGGGACATCCATCTATGGTATGAGTGGAGGTCGATTATCAGCTGGTGTCAGACACCCCTTGTTTGTTCCGGGTGACCCACACTATTGGGATGGCCTAAGGGTCGTTGGAGGTTTCTCCTAATTTGTACGATTTTGGACCATGGAATGGGCAGAATTCCCATGGATTGGTAGGCACAGTCCTAATGTGTGGCTCCAGGGGCCCAGCCTGGAGGGTGTGTGGCCCAAGACTTTGAGGACAGAAGTCTGAAAACACAAACTCAGCTTAGGTTTGGGGACGTAGGTATGGCAGGCCCGATCTACAAACCATGAGAAGAACTCTACAGGATATGAAGACAGTGCGAGTCTGTGGCGATTGCTCAGGCTTTTGTCTCTGGATTTTGTATCAGTGATGGCCGTGGAATGTCGGGGAGGCCTCATGGGCCATGGACGAATCTTCCTCTCTGAGGATTTGGCCCGATTCCCAATTGCTTTTCGTCAATCTGTGGGATGGGAGGACTCATTTCAGTTTTGTTACCTCAGGTGTCCCACCAAAAGAGGAATTCCAAAGCAAAGCCGTGGGGAAGACTGAAGGGACAATCCGAACTATGGTTAAAAATTGGGGCCTAGGGGCATGGCAAGCCCAATATGCTATCTCTTCATCCAGCCACTGAGTGGCCTTACTTGAGGACTGGGCTCAGCCTGAGGGTCACAATGTGTGTTTGTGACCAATGTGGCCCGCGAGCATGGGCGGGGCCTCATGGGACACACTGGTTTCAACGACACTGAACGTTGGACAACATGCCAACCACAAGGTTTCTTGCAATGGGGAAGGAGTTCTGATTTCTGCATCACCTTCAACATGGACAGTGATTGGAGATAAGGTCTAGGTTCTGAAACCTGAAAACCGAGGTTGGGAAGAGATGACGACCTAAGGCCATGGCGGCTCGATGTGCTCAGTGTGCGGCCAGCTGTCTGGGAGGGGCCAGGGGGTCCAGGCTCAGGCTGTGTCAGAAAGGGCATTAGTGCCCTGGTCAGCCTATGTATTTGGGGTACAGCCAAGGTCGGTGCAGGTTGATCCTCATTTGGGGTTACTGGGTAGCCCCAGAGGACAACGTTTTTTATCTGGAGGGCAGGCAGAGTGCTGCATTGTAGTTCTGGATTGCCAAACTGGAGGCCTTGTGGGCCAGTAGTCTGACGACAAAAGTCTGAGAACACAAGCTAGGCTTAGGTTTCTGGGTGAGGCCATGGCTGGCACAATCTACAGACCTGAATCGAGATCTCGTGCATCTGAAGTCAGGGCGAGGATCAGACGATCGCTCAGGTTGGAGTTTCTGTCCCTGATGGCCCCTTCATGAATGGGGGGGCATCACGAGGCCATGGGGGTTTTCCCATGATGGGAGTTGTGAGAAGCTCCAAACTGCAGAGAGTCTTCGGCAGGACAATTGAGACCTGTTGTTTGGCTCCAGGCCAATGATTCTGAGCAGGGTTCTAAGGATGGATGGCTGGGTAGCCCACCTCGCATTCCAATTGTCTCCTAGCAACAAGACAGTTTAGATCTCCTGGATCTGTGGGGAGCTACCGAGGATGCTGAGTTGAAATGCACACCCCTGGGGATGGGTCCGAATGTGCTTTTGTGTCTATGGAGACCTTGGAATGAAGCGGTGGCTCTGGGGCCCTAAAGGGTTCTCCTAAACAGAGGCTTTGACACAGCTCCAACGTGCAAGTTTCCCATGTGTAGATGAGATGTTTTCTGATGGGTGAAACAAGAAACAGCTATATGCTGCTTTTGAAATCCAGGCCTCTGAGGAGAGATGCCTGGAAACCAAAGCAATGGATCTGATTAGTGCCTAGGGGCCTGTTCTTTCCTTTTTACCTCTGAGGACATCTGTCTATGGGTCTGAGTGCAGGTAGGGGCTCATTTGGGCTCAGATTGCCCCTGTTTTTCCTGGGATGCTACCACTATTGAGATATATCAGGGACTTTGGAGGTTTATCCTATTAGAAGGGTTGTGGCCATTGGAATGGGCACACACAATTCCCTTGGAGAGGGCAAGTACAGTCCTCAGGTTTGGCTCCAGGGGCCTGAGCCTGTAGGTTGTGTAGTCCAGCCCTTTTTGGACAGTTGTCTGAAAACACAAACTCGGCTTATGTTTCAGGAAATAGGTATGGCAGGACTGATCTACAGACCATGAGGAGAACTTTTCGGGATTTGAAAGAAGGGCGAGTGTGAGGCTCCTGCTCAAGTTTTTGTCTCGGGATATCGTGTCACTCATGGTCGTGGAATTTCTGGGTGACTTCATGGGAAATGGACGAGTCTTACTCTCTGGTGGTTTGGCCCCGTCCAAAGAGTTTGGGTTCATTCTGTGGGCTGGAAGAAGTCCGTTTTATTTTGTTGTTGTTGTTGTTTTCTTTTTTAACCTCAGGTGTCCCACCAAATGAGGGATTTCAGAGTAGAGCCCTAGGAGGGGCGACTGGACAATCAGAAATCTGGTTAAAAATTGGGGCCTAGGGACATGTCAAGCCCATTATGTCATCTAATGGTCCAGCCACTGAGAGGACTTACTAGAGGATAGGACTCATGCTGAGGGTCACAATGCGTGTGTATGCCCTCGTCGCACTCAAGAATGGGCGGGGCCTCAGGGTTTCTCCTACACTGAACGTTGGACAACGTGCCAACCATAAGGGTTCTTGCCATGGGTAAGGAGGAGTTCTGATTTCTGCATCAGACTCACCCCTGGGCAGTGATTGGAGATAAGGTCTCGGTTCTGAAGCCTGAAAACTGAGGTAGGGAAGAGATGATGACCTAAGGCCATGGCGGGTTTTATGTGCTCAGTGTGCGGTCAGCTTTCTGGGTGTTGGTCAGGAGGTCCGGGCTCAGGATGTGTTCGACAGTGCATTAGTGCCCAGGTTAGACTATATAATTTGGGTAAAGTCGAGTGCTGTGTAGGTTTACCCTCATTTAAGGTGCCTGGGCAGCTCATGAGGCAATAATTTTTTTCTCTAGAGGGCAGGCAGAGTGCTGCATTGTGGGTTTGGAATTGCCAAACTTGAGGGCTTTGGGGCCAGGAGTGTGAGGATGGAAGTCTGAGAAGACAAGCTAGACTTGGTTTCAGGGCGAGGGCACGGCAGGTACCCCCTGCAGATCTGAACCAATATCTCATGCATCTGAAGTCAGGGCGAGGATCAGACGTTGGCTCAGGTGGGAGTTTCTGAGCATGACGGCCGCTTCATGAAGGGAGCGGAATCTCGAGACCATTGAGGTTTTCCCACGTTGGGAGTTGTGGGATGCCCCCTTCCAGGATTCCTTCTTCCGGACAATTGAGACCTGTTGGACAGCTCCAGGACATCCCATATGGAATGACTCCAGAGCACCGTTCGCGGATGGATGCCTGGGAAGCCCGCCTCGCATTCCAATTGTCTCCTAGCAACAAGACAGTTTAGATCTGATGGCTCTGCGGGAGCAACCTCGGTGGCTGAGTTGAAATGGACTTTCC
>NW_028134703.1:0-86911 GCF_964662115.1 Mustela nivalis | reverse complement strand
CCTGTGACTTTATACCCCCAACCTGTTTCATTTTCTTCATGTTACCTAATCACTTTTAGAAGTTATCTTGCTTTCTTGCCTACTTATTTGTTGTTTACTTAATAGTGTTTAAGAGGATAGAAACATTGTCATAGTCAATGTGGTATCCCTGGCAACTAGAATAAGTCACATTCTCAGACACCGAGCTCAGTAACTCTGCCTAGAAGGTATGCAAGCCGTTCAAGAATTATGCTTAAACTAAGATAGGCTGAATGGTAATTCAGTAGGTCAGTTTCAGTATTGAGAATACTTTCTCAGAGAGTGCTTTTTTATGGTATAATAGGACTGTAATAATATAAAAATATCATGCCAGTCAGCAAAGGTTGTCTGCTTGTGTGAGGCACAGCTCTGTCTGTTCTTACTAACCGTGTTATTGATAACTTCAATAACCATTAATGGCAAATCAGTTTTTGATGGCATAAAATCAAGGTGAATAGCCTCATAGGGTTACTTTAAGATCAGGAATTTAAGAGATTTCAATAGAAGTCACTGAAACAAATTTAACAACAACAAAAAAATGGAGGAGGTTATTTGAAGTCTTACCTTTGTATCTAGAAAACAATTTTACAGAATCAAGGAAAGAGAGCTTAGAATTTTACTGGGCTTATGTGTCTGGGTGCCTCAGTTGGTTAAATGAGGGCTTTGAGTTCAAGCCCCATGTGTAGCCTACTTAAGGAAAAAAAAATTGTACTTGGCCTTAAGTTTATTTTGAGTTAACAGTATAATAGAGCTGTTAAGACAAAAAACTAAATATAAACCTAAGCTATGATAAATGGATTAGTGTGCAGAACAAGGAAGGTGATAGTCCCACACTATTTACACTGCTCAGAACACATTTAGAATACCAGGTTCATTCCTGGACCCAAGATTTCAAAAGGATCATTGAGAAATGGGGCCATTCCAAGGAAAAGTGTCCAGGATGATAAGCGGACTTGAAATTATCTTGCTTGAATAGGTAAGAGGGATAAAGTTTGCTAGATTGCTAGCCTGAAGAAAACGTCACGAAAACATGAAAACCATCTTCAAACATGTAATAGATCTTCAGAAAGAAAAATAATTGGATACATCAGTATACTAAAATCAGTTGATGAAAATTATAAGAAACTAGATTCTGGCTTAAAGATATTTAAGGAATAATATAGATATTTATTATCTGTATTATATATTAAATATCTATGTTATTTATTGAGAATATAGATATTCTCAAAGAAGAAACTTAAGGAATAATTTTAAGTAGGTGCATCTAAAAATGGAACACATTTCCTCATGAAGTAGCTCTCCAATAGGGACACCTTCGGAATGTGGATGGGCACAATGGGGGATATTGTCAAAGAAACTGAAGTACTGGATAGGACAGTGGTCCTGGGACAGCAGTCCTCAAACAGGATACGTATAAGTAAATGAAGATTTTCTAAATGGTAGACAGAATTTTAAGGAAGCCAGTTTCCACTGTCTGAACTGCTGAAAGTACTTTCCACTAATACGTCTAGAAAAGCCTTTGTGGTCAAGCAGATTTGCCTTTCCTACCTTACCCTTTCACAGTTGCTCTTTACCAGCTTTGTAAGAATTCTCCAGATTTACCACCAACATGAAAGACTAGAGTTTTCTGAATTCAACTATATATTTACCTGAACAGTTTTATAGTTTCACATGATTTCCCATTACTTATTATCATCCTTTTAATTTCAGCTTGAGGAAGTCCCTTTAATGTGTACTGTAAGGCTCAACTATTACCGGTGATAAAGTCCTTCAGCTTTTACTTGTCTGAAAAAATATCTTCCCTTCCAATTTGAAAGGCAGCTTTGAGAGACTATGGACTATGAAAAACAATCTGAGGGTTTTGAACGGACGGGGGGGGGGTGGGTGGTCGGGGTACCAGGTGGTGGGTATTATAGAGGGCATGGATTGCATGGAGCACTGGGTGTGGTGCAAAAAATAATGAATACTGTTATGCTGAAAATAAAAAATAGAGAAAATAAATAAAATATTAAAAAAAAAAAGAAAGGCAGCTTTGTTGGGTTGTTGAATGTTCATGGTTGGCAGGGTTTTTTTTTCCCCCTTCTCTTCTTTCTTCCCTTCCTTCTGCACTTTGAATATATATTCAATATATATTGAATAGGGGGGCCTGGGTGGCTCAGTGGGTTAAAGCATCTGCCTTTGGCTCAGGTCATGTTCCCAGGGCCTAAGATCGAGTTCTGGGTTGGGCACCCTGCTCAGCTAGGAATCTGTTTCTCCTGCATGCTGCCTCATGCACATGCGTGATCTCTCTTTCTCTCTCTCTCTCTCTCACACACAAAAATAAATAAAATCTTTAAAAATTAAAAGATTAGGGGCGCCTGGGTGACTCAGTGGGTTAAAGCCTCTGCCTTCGGCTCAGGTCATGATCCCAGGGTCCTGGGATCGAGCCCCACATCAGGCTCTCTGCTCAGCAGGGAGCCTGCTTCCTTCTCTCTCTCTGCCTGCCTCTCTGCCGACTTGTGATCTCTGTCTGTCAAATAAATAAATAAAATCTTAAAAAAAAAAAATTAAAAGATTAAAAAAAAACAATAAATCGTTTATCATCCAAGATCATTTATCAACTTTTCTATAAAAGGTCATTTTCAAAACATTCATAAAATACGTAAAGAATAAATGAAAATCCTAATAGAAAAGGGACAAAGTTATAAATAAGAAATTCAAAAAAAAAGGTGGAAAGAGCTCACTAAAAACACAAAGATGCATGAACTCAGTCATAATTATGTAAATACAAATCAGAACACAGAAAGACACCAGCTTTAACCTGCCCCACTAGCAAAAATTTAAAATTTTTAGTTATAAAATACCTAGATGCGCAGAGAGAGTAATTTTCATTCATTGCTTTTTCAAAATTTTTAAAAAGATTTATTTACTTATTTTAGAGAGAGAGAGAGAACACACGAGTGGGAGGGGTAGAGGGAGAGGGAGAGAATCTCAAGCAGACTCCCCACTGAGCTCAGAGTGGGGCTCCATCTCACCACTGAGCTCAGAGTGGGGCTCCATCTCACCACTCTGAGATCATGACCTGAGCCAAAACCAAGAATCAGATGCTTAACTGACTGAGCCACCCAGGTGCCTCCTCATTACCACTGATGAGATATTCTTTCAGAGGAGCAGATGGAACCACTTAGTTTAATTAAAAATTCACAATACCATTTGGCACAGCAACTGTGCTGTTAGAAACTGGTTCTACAGATATACCTAAAGAAGTGTGACACAGTTAAACAATGCAGCAATAGTGGTATTAGCGAAAACCAAAACAACCCCTCATCCCACCAACAACCTAAATATTTTCCAGAAAGCTAATCCTGACATAAGCAATGAATTTATTTATTCATAAAGAAATCATATAACACTGAACAGGCATTGAGAAAAATGAAGCATACTGAATTTGTTGTTATGAAAATATACCTAAGATATGATTCAGTTGATGATGATGTATTAGGATTTTCCAGAGAAACAGAACCAATAGGAGGCAGACAGATAGATAATGGGGGGGGGGGGACTGATTTATTACAAGTAGCCCAAACAAGGTGTTGGTTTATGAAAAATAATCCCATTGGTATACTTAAAAAGAATAAATATAAACACACATGAATAAATAAATAGAGGCAGCCATGTAAATCAATACACAGATCCATAAAGTTTTTTCTAGAAGAATACATTGAAAACTATTATTAGGGATAAAAGAAAATCAGCTATTGGTAAAGAGAAGAACATCTATTTTATAACTTTCTTTATAGTATTAATATTTAATTATGTTTACAATGTTTATCTTTAAATGCCAATAGTAAAATGAAGCAGAGAAACTCCTATCCCCACCTGATTCTTTCAAGTAGTGCTTAATGATTGAATAAACTCCTTAAGGTGCCTCAAAGTTACAGTCTCCTTCTTTCATCACCACCCCTTCAATAGGAGACGTCAGAGGCTTCAAAATGCCAAGAGCTAACAGGTCATCATAAAAACTGAAATAAATCAATATATATGATATAATTAAATACCACTATCAGTTAGCTTAAAAATACTGTATTCTCTTCCAAGAATTCTTAGAGAGTATCACTCTACATAAGTGCATGTTTTACATTAAGAAAACAATTCAAGGGCACCTGGGTGGCTCAGTTGGTTAAGCAACTGCTTTCAGCTCAGGTCACGGTCCTGGAGTCCCAGGATCGAGTCCCGCATCGGGCTCCCAGCTCCATGGGGAGTCTGCTTCTCCCTCTGACCTTCTCGCCTCTCATGCTCTCTCTCACTGTCTTTCTCTCAAATAAATAAATAAAATCTTAAAAAAAAAAAAAAAGAAAACAATTCAAGGGGCACCTGGCTGGCTCAGTCAATAGAGCAGGGGACTCTTGGTCTTGGGGTGGTGAATTCAAGTCCCATGTGGGGTACAGACTTTCCTTAAAAAATCAGTAAACCATCATCCAGGTGAAGAACAGAAACGTTCTGCGAATCTATAAATCTTGCTGACATTAGCTGAAGGCCTATTTTCTTGTATATCTCAAAATTACAGACAGTGAACATAGAAAGGTATGCAGTTCCCCCAGGACTAATTGTCCTCTTTGCCAACATAGCACAGTAATTCATATTTAAATCGAGCCCTGGATGTAGCTTCTCTTCCAGTCTCCAGGACCACCCTTGGGAGGCATGGACTCTGGCTTTCCCACTTAACTCGGGCTAATGCCATCAACGATGTTATTGTAGTATCTTCACTATATCACAAGGGGCAAGGTGTCGCTCTGTTAATAATGGATGATTTCTATCTTTTTACATCCTATGGGCATGAATATTGATTCCTGCCAACTAACTCACCTTTGGTGTTGCTTGGCATAATGAGGCGTGCAGGTGATGGACTGGGCACCCAAGTCAACCATGCTCTGTGGATTATAAGGGCTCCTGGCTGTCGTCATTCTTCCCCCTTGGATTCATTCACAAGAAACATCTTAGTGCATCAGAATGACTCTTTTGCAATGAACACCTCAATTATGCACCCCAGAGTGGGCCAAAGAGATTAGGGCTGTATTAAAAGAGGACTTTGTTGTGCTTTTCTGTTTTAGTTTTGGGCTTTGTCCTCTACCATCGTTAGGACAACTTGGTCACTGCGAGGTATTTTTAAAGAGGACACAGCGGTGTTCAGCGCTGTGCCTGGCCCCTGGAGTCACACATTTAAACAACAGGGATGGGTGCGTGGAGAACATCCAACGAAAAAACGCATGACATGTCAGAATAATCACTGGGAGCATGCTTTCACTCCCCCAAACGGGTTTCATGAGAAAAAAAGGAGTCTGTCAACTAGATCTTGGTAGTCCTAGTCCAAGGGCACTTTGGGATCCTCGACATGTGCAGATGGCCTGGAAGGCATGGCCAGGCCTAGATGAAAACCAAAACAACAACAACAAAAACCGCGCACTGGCCAAGGGGGTAGGCCCAAGCTGTGCAAACTGCCAGAGCTCCTGGGCTGCCCTCAGGGTGGCACACCTCCCGCTCCTCCTCCCTGACCCCGCGTGAGACTCCTCCCCCTCTTGATCCCCCGACCTGTGCTCCTCCAGCCAGGGCTCCTCCTGCTCTTCCCAGACCCTGACCAAGGTTCCCTCTCCCTGCTCCCCTCCCCCCCGCCACGCCCACTTCTCCAGCCCGGGTTCCTCCTGTTCATCCCGGACTCTGGACCCTGACCTAGGCTCCCTCTCTCCCTATCCCCCCTTTCCTCCTACCCTAGGCTCCTTCCTCCTCCCTCACCCGCGCGGGGATCCTCCCGTCTCCCGCCCTAAACCCCCACTCCTCATCCCGAGTGTCCTCCCTCCTCACGCTCCTGACCCCGCTTGGGGATCTTCCTACTTCCCACAGTGGCCCCCCTCCTCCTACCCAGGGCTCCTCCCGGTCCTCCCTCCCCGCCCCGCGGGGCTCCTCCCACTCCCTCGCGCGGGGGTCACCGCCTACTCCGCCCCTCTCGGGCGTCCCTGGGGAGCTGGAGGCTCCGGGCACGTTACCGGGCGTGCACCGCGCACATTGCCGCAGGGAGGTGGCGGCCGCGGTGACCGGATCGTCCCACAGCTCTCCCAGGGTGGGCCGCCAGCAGGCGCCGCCTTCCTCTCCCCGGTTTCGACCACCCCACGACCCATCTGAGTCCCCAGCTTCATCCCACACCATGAGGTGCACTGGACGAGGCGCCTCCTTCCCGAGCAGCGCTGCGCACAGGCTTCCCGTCAGCCCGGCGCCCAGGATCAGCACCCGCGCCAGGGCCGGGAGTCTCGCCGCGAGGCCGCACCCGGCTGTCGGGTTCCGCGCTCCAGGCTCGCCCAGCCTCGCCCGCGCGCAGTGCCGCCCACCGGCCTCTAGGGGGCAGACGGGAGGCGAGCGGGCCGCTGGGAGGGGCGGGCCACGCCCGGGTGCTCCCGAGCCTCGCGGAGGGGGCAGGGATGCAGGATGGAGCGTGACAGCACCGACCCAGGCCGGAGCCGCTGCGGGAGTGACCGCGCAGTCCCGCAGTGCGGAGGGAGGGACCCGGACGGCCGCTGCTCACCTCCTCCGGAAGCACGTGTGAGTGCAGGAGCTGTCCTTTTCAGGGTGGCCCAGGGCTCTGTGGCTGCCCTGTAACCCTGAGCCTCAGTTTCTCCATCTGTCAAAGGGGGACCCTAACGTCTGCGCGTCAGATTGGTGACCGTTCACCAGAAAACTTGAGCTCACTCGGCTCTTCGGTCCATATTTTAGAACACATTCCACGTGCTCTGAGGTATATAAAGATGAGCAAGTCAAGGACACATGACCTGTTGGTTTCCCTTCAACATTGTCCTGGAAATTCTCAGTGAAACAACAAAAAGCAATGAGAACTATGAACCGTTAAAAAAATAAAGAATTCAGTTACCCTAGATTGTAGATAACTAGAGAAACTGGATAGCTATGAGAAGTGCTAAGAAAGTTGACAGTGGTAGCCAGATAATGAAAACATTTAAAAATTAAAGGTTTTACTTTATGCCCCCTTATGAAGAAATGACCATACATCAAATTGGTGGTGGACCAATAGTACATATATCTGATAAAAGAAAATATAGATGAAATATAGAAGAATTACAGCCTGTAAAAAGACATAAGAATAAAAGATAGAACTGAACAGAAAAACATTAAAAACATAGTTATTTACAACTTGTGTGTTGCACAATGCACAGGACAAAATATAAATAGCAAACCGGAGTAGAGTTTGATAATATATCAAAAATCCTAAAACTCTGTCCTTTGAATGAAACATACCAGGTCTAGACATTTATCTGGGGAAAATAATATATAGCTATACATTAAGATTTATATAAAAATGTGTTTACCTCAATGTTATTAGAAACACTGTTGTCTAGGGGCACCTGGGTGGCTCAGTTGGTTAAGCGACTGCCTTCGGCTCAGGTCATGATCCCAGAGTCCCCGAATCGAGTCCTGCATCGCGCTCTTCTCCCGCTGACCTCTCTCCTGGCATGCTTTCTCTCTCAAATAAATAAATAAAATATTGAAGAAAAAAAAAGAATCATTGACGTCTATAACCAACGAACCTACTAAGAAAATATGGCTTTAAATATTTAAGGACATACAGAAATTTACTCATTCTATAATGTTGAAAAACTGGCTACAAAACTAGTAAAATCCCAGAGTTTTACAAACACACAGAGACAAGTATAACTGCAGTATTAGAGAAATTCGAGAGGAAACAGATGTATCTACATTTTTCTATTAATTTCAGGTTTTATAAAAGCCATATGAATCTATTAATTTATTTGTTATAAATAAAATAAAGCTTCTATTCTAGGCAGAAGAAGTTAATCAATCCCCGCTTTAAAGAGATTTCACAACCACATGCTAAAGACCTCAGAACTGTCTGGAAAGGAGGTTTGAGGTAATCTAGTTCAACCGCGCTCTGCCACCAGCATTTTACATAATGTAAATATATACACTAAGTTAAAGTGAATTTGCCCAAATTTATGTAGTATTTCAAGGATGAGACCAGGGCAGGTCCTCCTGAATTGTTTTGAGTCTGTTCTCAAACAGCTCCTGCTTCCTCGTTTCTTGTACAATCAGGCCTAAAACCTCATGGTCATCTTCCATAGTTTCACTTTTGTCACTGTTATTTATTGGTCCTCTGTCCTTTTGACCTTTTCTCCTCTGTTTCTTATATTCAATCCCATGCAATTCTACACCAGAAAACTCAAGCTTTACTTTTTTCCTTTTTCTTTCTTTGTCTCTTTCTGTCTTTCTTCTTCTTCTTCTTTTTTTTTTTTTGTTTTTTATTTTGTTTTGTTTTGTTTTGTTTTTTTTGTTTTACTCCGGGCTCAGTTTTACGACCCTGAGATTGTGTCCTGAGCTGAAATCAAGAGTGGGACACTTAACAGACCTAGCTGCAGAGCTGCCCCAAGCAGTCATTACTTCTTAACTGGATTACTATAATGACTTTTTATTATTATAATGACTATTATTTCATTATTATTATAATGACTTTCTCCCCTTTCCTAATCTATGTTCTCTCCTGAGCTTCTGGGTCAGTCACTACCATTCTCAGAAAACTTGCAGTAGCACTCAGTTTCATACAGAACCAAGTTCAACTGCTTGGCATAAAAACTGTTCAGTGATAATTCCCCACCCTATCTTTATATCTTAACCTTGGTAATCTTCGTATGTCCTGTGCTATAGCTAAATGGAATTATTTTATGTTCCCCCCAAATTGTCCACATATCTGTGAAAGCGGTAAGCCTTGTTTATGTAGTTCTTGAGTACAGAGCATACTTTCTTTGACTTGTATTTCTAGTATTGTTCATTTGCATGAATTCTTCACTCTTTTCCTTTTCTGATGTGATCAATAATATGTTCTTTAAAAAGTATGTAGAATTGGAGATGGTTATGAGCACTGAATGGAGGTGGCTATCATGGCTGTGATTTTTCATTAGTCTTTAAGGACTAGTATAACCACCCACCTAACCCCCATCCCCAATCTCCAGAATGGGTTCCATCAGCCCAGAGTTATAACTGTAGGGTTGTAGGTCCATGGTTGGCTACTGGTACTAGTGCATCTTTCTGGGACTTTTGAGAATGACTAGACAACTAAAGAAAGTAGGATTGCAAAATAGCTAGGACAGGCTTCTGTATTTACTCTTCCTAGCCACCTTGACCTTTGCTCTTCTTTCCTGTTCCTGATCTTTGCCAGGCTGGCTCTTTCTGTTCATTTAAGTCCCACTTAGAAGTCACCTAAAGGAAGCCTTCTCTAACTATTTGACTTAAAAGAACCACCCTGTGACTTTATACCCCCAACCTGTTTCATTTTCTTCATGTTACCTAATCACTTTTAGAAGTTATCTTGCTTTCTTGCCTACTTATTTGTTGTTTACTTAATAGTGTTTAAGAGGATAGAAACATTGTCATAGTCAATGTGGTATCCCTGGCAACTAGAATAAGTCACATTCTCAGACACCGAGCTCAGTAACTCTGCCTAGAAGGTATGCAAGCCGTTCAAGAATTATGCTTAAACTAAGATAGGCTGAATGGTAATTCAGTAGGTCAGTTTCAGTATTGAGAATACTTTCTCAGAGAGTGCTTTTTTATGGTATAATAGGACTGTAATAATATAAAAATATCATGCCAGTCAGCAAAGGTTGTCTGCTTGTGTGAGGCACAGCTCTGTCTGTTCTTACTAACCGTGTTATTGATAACTTCAATAACCATTAATGGCAAATCAGTTTTTGATGGCATAAAATCAAGGTGAATAGCCTCATAGGGTTACTTTAAGATCAGGAATTTAAGAGATTTCAATAGAAGTCACTGAAACAAATTTAACAACAACAAAAAAATGGAGGAGGTTATTTGAAGTCTTACCTTTGTATCTAGAAAACAATTTTACAGAATCAAGGAAAGAGAGCTTAGAATTTTACTGGGCTTATGTGTCTGGGTGCCTCAGTTGGTTAAATGAGGGCTTTGAGTTCAAGCCCCATGTGTAGCCTACTTAAGGAAAAAAAAATTGTACTTGGCCTTAAGTTTATTTTGAGTTAACAGTATAATAGAGCTGTTAAGACAAAAAACTAAATATAAACCTAAGCTATGATAAATGGATTAGTGTGCAGAACAAGGAAGGTGATAGTCCCACACTATTTACACTGCTCAGAACACATTTAGAATACCAGGTTCATTCCTGGACCCAAGATTTCAAAAGGATCATTGAGAAATGGGGCCATTCCAAGGAAAAGTGTCCAGGATGATAAGCGGACTTGAAATTATCTTGCTTGAATAGGTAAGAGGGATAAAGTTTGCTAGATTGCTAGCCTGAAGAAAACGTCACGAAAACATGAAAACCATCTTCAAACATGTAATAGATCTTCAGAAAGAAAAATAATTGGATACATCAGTATACTAAAATCAGTTGATGAAAATTATAAGAAACTAGATTCTGGCTTAAAGATATTTAAGGAATAATATAGATATTTATTATCTGTATTATATATTAAATATCTATGTTATTTATTGAGAATATAGATATTCTCAAAGAAGAAACTTAAGGAATAATTTTAAGTAGGTGCATCTAAAAATGGAACACATTTCCTCATGAAGTAGCTCTCCAATAGGGACACCTTCGGAATGTGGATGGGCACAATGGGGGATATTGTCAAAGAAACTGAAGTACTGGATAGGACAGTGGTCCTGGGACAGCAGTCCTCAAACAGGATACGTATAAGTAAATGAAGATTTTCTAAATGGTAGACAGAATTTTAAGGAAGCCAGTTTCCACTGTCTGAACTGCTGAAAGTACTTTCCACTAATACGTCTAGAAAAGCCTTTGTGGTCAAGCAGATTTGCCTTTCCTACCTTACCCTTTCACAGTTGCTCTTTACCAGCTTTGTAAGAATTCTCCAGATTTACCACCAACATGAAAGACTAGAGTTTTCTGAATTCAACTATATATTTACCTGAACAGTTTTATAGTTTCACATGATTTCCCATTACTTATTATCATCCTTTTAATTTCAGCTTGAGGAAGTCCCTTTAATGTGTACTGTAAGGCTCAACTATTACCGGTGATAAAGTCCTTCAGCTTTTACTTGTCTGAAAAAATATCTTCCCTTCCAATTTGAAAGGCAGCTTTGAGAGACTATGGACTATGAAAAACAATCTGAGGGTTTTGAAGGGACGGGGGGGGGGGTGGGTGGTCGGGGTACCAGGTGGTGGGTATTATAGAGGGCATGGATTGCATGGAGCACTGGGTGTGGTGCAAAAAATAATGAATACTGTTATGCTGAAAATAAAAAATAGAGAAAATAAATAAAATATTAAAAAAAAAAGAAAGGCAGCTTTGTTGGGTTGTTGAATGTTCATGGTTGGCAGGGTTTTTTTTTCCCCCTTCTCTTCTTTCTTCCCTTCCTTCTGCACTTTGAATATATATTCAATATATATTGAATAGGGGGGCCTGGGTGGCTCAGTGGGTTAAAGCATCTGCCTTTGGCTCAGGTCATGTTCCCAGGGCCTAAGATCGAGTTCTGGGTTGGGCACCCTGCTCAGCTAGGAATCTGTTTCTCCTGCATGCTGCCTCATGCACATGCGTGATCTCTCTTTCTCTCTCTCTCTCTCTCTCACACACAAAAATAAATAAAATCTTTAAAAAATTAAAAGATTAGGGGCGCCTGGGTGACTCAGTGGGTTAAAGCCTCTGCCTTCGGCTCAGGTCATGATCCCAGGGTCCTGGGATCGAGCCCCACATCAGGCTCTCTGCTCAGCAGGGAGCCTGCTTCCTTCTCTCTCTCTGCCTGCCTCTCTGCCGACTTGTGATCTCTGTCTGTCAAATAAATAAATAAAATCTTAAAAAAAAAAATTAAAAGATTAAAAAAAAAACAATAAATCGTTTATCATCCAAGATCATTTATCAACTTTTCTATAAAAGGTCATTTTCAAAACATTCATAAAATACGTAAAGAATAAATGAAAATCCTAATAGAAAAGGGACAAAGTTATAAATAAGAAATTCAAAAAAAAAGGTGGAAAGAGCTCACTAAAAACACAAAGATGCATGAACTCAGTCATAATTATGTAAATACAAATCAGAACACAGAAAGACACCAGCTTTAACCTGCCCCACTAGCAAAAATTTAAAATTTTTAGTTATAAAATACCTAGATGCGCAGAGAGAGTAATTTTCATTCATTGCTTTTTCAAAATTTTTAAAAAGATTTATTTACTTATTTTAGAGAGAGAGAGAGAACACACGAGTGGGAGGGGTAGAGGGAGAGGGAGAGAATCTCAAGCAGACTCCCCACTGAGCTCAGAGTGGGGCTCCATCTCACCACTGAGCTCAGAGTGGGGCTCCATCTCACCACTCTGAGATCATGACCTGAGCCAAAACCAAGAATCAGATGCTTAACTGACTGAGCCACCCAGGTGCCTCCTCATTACCACTGATGAGATATTCTTTCAGAGGAGCAGATGGAACCACTTAGTTTAATTAAAAATTCACAATACCATTTGGCACAGCAACTGTGCTGTTAGAAACTGGTTCTACAGATATACCTAAAGAAGTGTGACACAGTTAAACAATGCAGCAATAGTGGTATTAGCGAAAACCAAAACAACCCCTCATCCCACCAACAACCTAAATATTTTCCAGAAAGCTAATCCTGACATAAGCAATGAATTTATTTATTCATAAAGAAATCATATAACACTGAACAGGCATTGAGAAAAATGAAGCATACTGAATTTGTTGTTATGAAAATATACCTAAGATATGATTCAGTTGATGATGATGTATTAGGATTTTCCAGAGAAACAGAACCAATAGGAGGCAGACAGATAGATAATGGGGGGGGGGGGACTGATTTATTACAAGTAGCCCAAACAAGGTGTTGGTTTATGAAAAATAATCCCATTGGTATACTTAAAAAGAATAAATATAAACACACATGAATAAATAAATAGAGGCAGCCATGTAAATCAATACACAGATCCATAAAGTTTTTTCTAGAAGAATACATTGAAAACTATTATTAGGGATAAAAGAAAATCAGCTATTGGTAAAGAGAAGAACATCTATTTTATAACTTTCTTTATAGTATTAATATTTAATTATGTTTACAATGTTTATCTTTAAATGCCAATAGTAAAATGAAGCAGAGAAACTCCTATCCCCACCTGATTCTTTCAAGTAGTGCTTAATGATTGAATAAACTCCTTAAGGTGCCTCAAAGTTACAGTCTCCTTCTTTCATCACCACCCCTTCAATAGGAGACGTCAGAGGCTTCAAAATGCCAAGAGCTAACAGGTCATCATAAAAACTGAAATAAATCAATATATATGATATAATTAAATACCACTATCAGTTAGCTTAAAAATACTGTATTCTCTTCCAAGAATTCTTAGAGAGTATCACTCTACATAAGTGCATGTTTTACATTAAGAAAACAATTCAAGGGCGCCTGGGTGGCTCAGTTGGTTAAGCAACTGCTTTCAGCTCAGGTCACGGTCCTGGAGTCCCAGGATCGAGTCCCGCATCGGGCTCCCAGCTCCATGGGGAGTCTGCTTCTCCCTCTGACCTTCTCGCCTCTCATGCTCTCTCTCACTGTCTTTCTCTCAAATAAATAAATAAAATCTTAAAAAAAAAAAAAAGAAAAAAAGAAAACAATTCAAGGGGCACCTGGCTGGCTCAGTCAATAGAGCAGCGGACTCTTGGTCTTGGGGTGGTGAATTCAAGTCCCATGTGGGGTACAGACTTTCCTTAAAAAATCAGTAAACCATCATCCAGGTGAAGAACAGAAACGTTCTGCGAATCTATAAATCTTGCTGACATTAGCTGAAGGCCTATTTTCTTGTATATCTCAAAATTACAGACAGTGAACATAGAAAGGTATGCAGTTCCCCCAGGACTAATTGTCCTCTTTGCCAACATAGCACAGTAATTCATATTTAAATCGAGCCCTGGATGTAGCTTCTCTTCCAGTCTCCAGGACCACCCTTGGGAGGCATGGACTCTGGCTTTCCCACTTAACTCGGGCTAATGCCATCAACGATGTTATTGTAGTATCTTCACTATATCACAAGGGGCAAGGTGTCGCTCTGTTAATAATGGATGATTTCTATCTTTTTACATCCTATGGGCATGAATATTGATTCCTGCCAACTAACTCACCTTTGGTGTTGCTTGGCATAATGAGGCGTGCAGGTGATGGACTGGGCACCCAAGTCAACCATGCTCTGTGGATTATAAGGGCTCCTGGCTGTCGTCATTCTTCCCCCTTGGATTCATTCACAAGAAACATCTTAGTGCATCAGAATGACTCTTTTGCAATGAACACCTCAATTATGCACCCCAGAGTGGGCCAAAGAGATTAGGGCTGTATTAAAAGAGGACTTTGTTGTGCTTTTCTGTTTTAGTTTTGGGCTTTGTCCTCTACCATCGTTAGGACAACTTGGTCACTGCGAGGTATTTTTAAAGAGGACACAGCGGTGTTCAGCGCTGTGCCTGGCCCCTGGAGTCACACATTTAAACAACAGGGATGGGTGCGTGGAGAACATCCAACGAAAAAACGCATGACATGTCAGAATAATCACTGGGAGCATGCTTTCACTCCCCCAAACGGGTTTCATGAGAAAAAAAGGAGTCTGTCAACTAGATCTTGGTAGTCCTAGTCCAAGGGCACTTTGGGATCCTCGACATGTGCAGATGGCCTGGAAGGCATGGCCAGGCCTAGATGAAAACCAAAACAACAACAACAAAAACCGCGCACTGGCCAAGGGGGTAGGCCCAAGCTGTGCAAACTGCCAGAGCTCCTGGGCTGCCCTCAGGGTGGCACACCTCCCGCTCCTCCTCCCTGACCCCGCGTGAGACTCCTCCCCCTCTTGATCCCCCGACCTGTGCTCCTCCAGCCAGGGCTCCTCCTGCTCTTCCCAGACCCTGACCAAGGTTCCCTCTCCCTGCTCCCCTCCCCCCCGCCACGCCCACTTCTCCAGCCCGGGTTCCTCCTGTTCATCCCGGACTCTGGACCCTGACCTAGGCTCCCTCTCTCCCTATCCCCCCTTTCCTCCTACCCTAGGCTCCTTCCTCCTCCCTCACCCGCGCGGGGATCCTCCCGTCTCCCGCCCTAAACCCCCACTCCTCATCCCGAGTGTCCTCCCTCCTCACGCTCCTGACCCCGCTTGGGGATCTTCCTACTTCCCACAGTGGCCCCCCTCCTCCTACCCAGGGCTCCTCCCGGTCCTCCCTCCCCGCCCCGCGGGGCTCCTCCCACTCCCTCGCGCGGGGGTCACCGCCTACTCCGCCCCTCTCGGGCGTCCCTGGGGAGCTGGAGGCTCCGGGCACGTTACCGGGCGTGCACCGCGCACATTGCCGCAGGGAGGTGGCGGCCGCGGTGACCGGATCGTCCCACAGCTCTCCCAGGGTGGGCCGCCAGCAGGCGCCGCCTTCCTCTCCCCGGTTTCGACCACCCCACGACCCATCTGAGTCCCCAGCTTCATCCCACACCATGAGGTGCACTGGACGAGGCGCCTCCTTCCCGAGCAGCGCTGCGCACAGGCTTCCCGTCAGCCCGGCGCCCAGGATCAGCACCCGCGCCAGGGCCGGGAGTCTCGCCGCGAGGCCGCACCCGGCTGTCGGGTTCCGCGCTCCAGGCTCGCCCAGCCTCGCCCGCGCGCAGTGCCGCCCACCGGCCTCTAGGGGGCAGACGGGAGGCGAGCGGGCCGCTGGGAGGGGCGGGCCACGCCCGGGTGCTCCCGAGCCTCGCGGAGGGGGCAGGGATGCAGGATGGAGCGTGACAGCACCGACCCAGGCCGGAGCCGCTGCGGGAGTGACCGCGCAGTCCCGCAGTGCGGAGGGAGGGACCCGGACGGCCGCTGCTCACCTCCTCCGGAAGCACGTGTGAGTGCAGGAGCTGTCCTTTTCAGGGTGGCCCAGGGCTCTGTGGCTGCCCTGTAACCCTGAGCCTCAGTTTCTCCATCTGTCAAAGGGGGACCCTAACGTCTGCGCGTCAGATTGGTGACCGTTCACCAGAAAACTTGAGCTCACTCGGCTCTTCGGTCCATATTTTAGAACACATTCCACGTGCTCTGAGGTATATAAAGATGAGCAAGTCAAGGACACATGACCTGTTGGTTTCCCTTCAACATTGTCCTGGAAATTCTCAGTGAAACAACAAAAAGCAATGAGAACTATGAACCGTTAAAAAAATAAAGAATTCAGTTACCCTAGATTGTAGATAACTAGAGAAACTGGATAGCTATGAGAAGTGCTAAGAAAGTTGACAGTGGTAGCCAGATAATGAAAACATTTAAAAATTAAAGGTTTTACTTTATGCCCCCTTATGAAGAAATTACCATACATCAAATTGGTGGTGGACCAATAGTACATATATCTGATAAAAGAAAATATAGATGAAATATAGAAGAATTACAAGCTGTAAAAAGACATAAGAATAAAAGATAGAACTGAACAGAAAAACATTAAAAACATAGTTATTTACAACTTGTGTGTTGCACAATGCACAGGACAAAATATAAATAGCAAACCGGAGTAGAGTTTGATAATATATCAAAAATCCTAAAACTCTGTCCTTTGAATGAAACATACCAGGTCTAGACATTTATCTGGGGAAAATAATATATAGCTATACATTAAGATTTATATAAAAATGTGTTTACCTCAATGTTATTAGAAACACTGATGTCTAGGGGCACCTGGGTGGCTCAGTTGGTTAAGCGACTGCCTTCGGCTCAGGTCATGATCCCAGAGTCCCCGAATCGAGTCCTGCATCGCGCTCTTCTCCCGCTGACCTCTCTCCTGGCATGCTTTCTCTCTCAAATAAATAAATAAAATATTGAAGAAAAAAAAAGAATCATTGACGTCTATAACCAACGAACCTACTAAGAAAATATGGCTTTAAATATTTAAGGACATACAGAAATTTACTCATTCTATAATGTTGAAAAACTGGCTACAAAACTAGTAAAATCCCAGAGTTTTACAAACACACAGAGACAAGTATAACTGCAGTATTAGAGAAATTCGAGAGGAAACAGATGTATCTACATTTTTCTATTAATTTCAGGTTTTATAAAAGCCATATGAATCTATTAATTTATTTGTTATAAATAAAATAAAGCTTCTATTCTAGGCAGAAGAAGTTAATCAATCCCCGCTTTAAAGAGATTTCACAACCACATGCTAAAGACCTCAGAACTGTCTGGAAAGGAGGTTTGAGGTAATCTAGTTCAACCGCGCTCTGCCACCAGCATTTTACATAATGTAAATATATACACTAAGTTAAAGTGAATTTGCCCAAATTTATGTAGTATTTCAAGGATGAGACCAGGGCAGGTCCTCCTGAATTGTTTTGAGTCTGTTCTCAAACAGCTCCTGCTTCCTCGTTTCTTGTACAATCAGGCCTAAAACCTCATGGTCATCTTCCATAGTTTCACTTTTGTCACTGTTATTTATTGGTCCTCTGTCCTTTTGACCTTTTCTCCTCTGTTTCTTATATTCAATCCCATGCAATTCTACACCAGAAAACTCAAGGTTTACTTTTTTCCTTTTTCTTTCTTTGTCTCTTTCTGTCTTTCTTCTTCTTCTTCTTTTTTTTTTTTTGTTTTTTATTTTGTTTTGTTTTGTTTTGTTTTGTTTTTTTTGTTTTACTCCGGGCTCAGTTTTACGACCCTGAGATTGTGTCCTGAGCTGAAATCAAGAGTGGGACACTTAACAGACCTAGCTGCAGAGCTGCCCCAAGCAGTCATTACTTCTTAACTGGATTACTATAATGACTTTTTATTATTATAATGACTATTATTTCATTATTATTATAATGACTTTCTCCCCTTTCCTAATCTATGTTCTCTCCTGAGCTTCTGGGTCAGTCACTACCATTCTCAGAAAACTTGCAGTAGCACTCAGTTTCATACAGAACCAAGTTCAACTGCTTGGCATAAAAACTGTTCAGTGATAATTCCCCACCCTATCTTTATATCTTAACCTTGGTAATCTTCGTATGTCCTGTGCTATAGCTAAATGGAATTATTTTATGTTCCCCCCAAATTGTCCACATATCTGTGAAAGCGGTAAGCCTTGTTTATGTAGTTCTTGAGTACAGAGCATACTTTCTTTGACTTGTATTTCTAGTATTGTTCATTTGCATGAATTCTTCACTCTTTTCCTTTTCTGATGTGATCAATAATATGTTCTTTAAAAAGTATGTAGAATTGGAGATGGTTATGAGCACTGAATGGAGGTGGCTATCATGGCTGTGATTTTTCATTAGTCTTTAAGGACTAGTATAACCACCCACCTAACCCCCATCCCCAATCTCCAGAATGGGTTCCATCAGCCCAGAGTTATAACTGTAGGGTTGTAGGTCCATGGTTGGCTACTGGTACTAGTGCATCTTTCTGGGACTTTTGAGAATGACTAGACAACTAAAGAAAGTAGGATTGCAAAATAGCTAGGACAGGCTTCTGTATTTACTCTTCCTAGCCACCTTGACCTTTGCTCTTCTTTCCTGTTCCTGATCTTTGCAAGGCTGGCTCTTTCTGTTCATTTAAGTCCCACTTAGAAGTCACCTAAAGGAAGCCTTCTCTAACTATTTGACTTAAAAGAACCACCCTGTGACTTTATACCCCCAACCTGTTTCATTTTCTTCATGTTACCTAATCACTTTTAGAAGTTATCTTGCTTTCTTGCCTACTTATTTGTTGTTTACTTAATAGTGTTTAAGAGGATAGAAACATTGTCATAGTCAATGTGGTATCCCTGGCAACTAGAATAAGTCACATTCTCAGACACCGAGCTCAGTAACTCTGCCTAGAAGGTATGCAAGCCGTTCAAGAATTATGCTTAAACTAAGATAGGCTGAATGGTAATTCAGTAGGTCAGTTTCAGTATTGAGAATACTTTCTCAGAGAGTGCTTTTTTATGGTATAATAGGACTGTAATAATATAAAAATATCATGCCAGTCAGCAAAGGTTGTCTGCTTGTGTGAGGCACAGCTCTGTCTGTTCTTACTAACCGTGTTATTGATAACTTCAATAACCATTAATGGCAAATCAGTTTTTGATGGCATAAAATCAAGGTGAATAGCCTCATAGGGTTACTTTAAGATCAGGAATTTAAGAGATTTCAATAGAAGTCACTGAAACAAATTTAACAACAACAAAAAAATGGAGGAGGTTATTTGAAGTCTTACCTTTGTATCTAGAAAACAATTTTACAGAATCAAGGAAAGAGAGCTTAGAATTTTACTGGGCTTATGTGTCTGGGTGCCTCAGTTGGTTAAATGAGGGCTTTGAGTTCAAGCCCCATGTGTAGCCTACTTAAGGAAAAAAAAATTGTACTTGGCCTTAAGTTTATTTTGAGTTAACAGTATAATAGAGCTGTTAAGACAAAAAACTAAATATAAACCTAAGCTATGATAAATGGATTAGTGTGCAGAACAAGGAAGGTGATAGTCCCACACTATTTACACTGCTCAGAACACATTTAGAATACCAGGTTCATTCCTGGACCCAAGATTTCAAAAGGATCATTGAGAAATGGGGCCATTCCAAGGAAAAGTGTCCAGGATGATAAGCGGACTTGAAATTATCTTGCTTGAATAGGTAAGAGGGATAAAGTTTGCTAGATTGCTAGCCTGAAGAAAACGTCACGAAAACATGAAAACCATCTTCAAACATGTAATAGATCTTCAGAAAGAAAAATAATTGGATACATCAGTATACTAAAATCAGTTGATGAAAATTATAAGAAACTAGATTCTGGCTTAAAGATATTTAAGGAATAATATAGATATTTATTATCTGTATTATATATTAAATATCTATGTTATTTATTGAGAATATAGATATTCTCAAAGAAGAAACTTAAGGAATAATTTTAAGTAGGTGCATCTAAAAATGGAACACATTTCCTCATGAAGTAGCTCTCCAATAGGGACACCTTCGGAATGTGGATGGGCACAATGGGGGATATTGTCAAAGAAACTGAAGTACTGGATAGGACAGTGGTCCTGGGACAGCAGTCCTCAAACAGGATACGTATAAGTAAATGAAGATTTTCTAAATGGTAGACAGAATTTTAAGGAAGCCAGTTTCCACTGTCTGAACTGCTGAAAGTACTTTCCACTAATACGTCTAGAAAAGCCTTTGTGGTCAAGCAGATTTGCCTTTCCTACCTTACCCTTTCACAGTTGCTCTTTACCAGCTTTGTAAGAATTCTCCAGATTTACCACCAACATGAAAGACTAGAGTTTTCTGAATTCAACTATATATTTACCTGAACAGTTTTATAGTTTCACATGATTTCCCATTACTTATTATCATCCTTTTAATTTCAGCTTGAGGAAGTCCCTTTAATGTGTACTGTAAGGCTCAACTATTACCGGTGATAAAGTCCTTCAGCTTTTACTTGTCTGAAAAAATATCTTCCCTTCCAATTTGAAAGGCAGCTTTGAGAGACTATGGACTATGAAAAACAATCTGAGGGTTTTGAAGGGACGGGGGGGGGGTGGGTGGTCGGGGTACCAGGTGGTGGGTATTATAGAGGGCATGGATTGCATGGAGCACTGGGTGTGGTGCAAAAAATAATGAATACTGTTATGCTGAAAATAAAAAATAGAGAAAATAAATAAAATATTAAAAAAAAAAGAAAGGCAGCTTTGTTGGGTTGTTGAATGTTCATGGTTGGCAGGGTTTTTTTTTCCCCCTTCTCTTCTTTCTTCCCTTCCTTCTGCACTTTGAATATATATTCAATATATATTGAATAGGGGGGCCTGGGTGGCTCAGTGGGTTAAAGCATCTGCCTTTGGCTCAGGTCATGTTCCCAGGGCCTAAGATCGAGTTCTGGGTTGGGCACCCTGCTCAGCTAGGAATCTGTTTCTCCTGCATGCTGCCTCATGCACATGCGTGATCTCTCTTTCTCTCTCTCTCTCTCTCTCACACACAAAAATAAATAAAATCTTTAAAAAATTAAAAGATTAGGGGCGCCTGGGTGACTCAGTGGGTTAAAGCCTCTGCCTTCGGCTCAGGTCATGATCCCAGGGTCCTGGGATCGAGCCCCACATCAGGCTCTCTGCTCAGCAGGGAGCCTGCTTCCTTCTCTCTCTCTGCCTGCCTCTCTGCCGACTTGTGATCTCTGTCTGTCAAATAAATAAATAAAATCTTAAAAAAAAAAATTAAAAGATTAAAAAAAAAACAATAAATCGTTTATCATCCAAGATCATTTATCAACTTTTCTATAAAAGGTCATTTTCAAAACATTCATAAAATACGTAAAGAATAAATGAAAATCCTAATAGAAAAGGGACAAAGTTATAAATAAGAAATTCAAAAAAAAAGGTGGAAAGAGCTCACTAAAAACACAAAGATGCATGAACTCAGTCATAATTATGTAAATACAAATCAGAACACAGAAAGACACCAGCTTTAACCTGCCCCACTAGCAAAAATTTAAAATTTTTAGTTATAAAATACCTAGATGCGCAGAGAGAGTAATTTTCATTCATTGCTTTTTCAAAATTTTTAAAAAGATTTATTTACTTATTTTAGAGAGAGAGAGAGAACACACGAGTGGGAGGGGTAGAGGGAGAGGGAGAGAATCTCAAGCAGACTCCCCACTGAGCTCAGAGTGGGGCTCCATCTCACCACTGAGCTCAGAGTGGGGCTCCATCTCACCACTCTGAGATCATGACCTGAGCCAAAACCAAGAATCAGATGCTTAACTGACTGAGCCACCCAGGTGCCTCCTCATTACCACTGATGAGATATTCTTTCAGAGGAGCAGATGGAACCACTTAGTTTAATTAAAAATTCACAATACCATTTGGCACAGCAACTGTGCTGTTAGAAACTGGTTCTACAGATATACCTAAAGAAGTGTGACACAGTTAAACAATGCAGCAATAGTGGTATTAGCGAAAACCAAAACAACCCCTCATCCCACCAACAACCTAAATATTTTCCAGAAAGCTAATCCTGACATAAGCAATGAATTTATTTATTCATAAAGAAATCATATAACACTGAACAGGCATTGAGAAAAATGAAGCATACTGAATTTGTTGTTATGAAAATATACCTAAGATATGATTCAGTTGATGATGATGTATTAGGATTTTCCAGAGAAACAGAACCAATAGGAGGCAGACAGATAGATAATGGGGGGGGGGGGACTGATTTATTACAAGTAGCCCAAACAAGGTGTTGGTTTATGAAAAATAATCCCATTGGTATACTTAAAAAGAATAAATATAAACACACATGAATAAATAAATAGAGGCAGCCATGTAAATCAATACACAGATCCATAAAGTTTTTTCTAGAAGAATACATTGAAAACTATTATTAGGGATAAAAGAAAATCAGCTATTGGTAAAGAGAAGAACATCTATTTTATAACTTTCTTTATAGTATTAATATTTAATTATGTTTACAATGTTTATCTTTAAATGCCAATAGTAAAATGAAGCAGAGAAACTCCTATCCCCACCTGATTCTTTCAAGTAGTGCTTAATGATTGAATAAACTCCTTAAGGTGCCTCAAAGTTACAGTCTCCTTCTTTCATCACCACCCCTTCAATAGGAGACGTCAGAGGCTTCAAAATGCCAAGAGCTAACAGGTCATCATAAAAACTGAAATAAATCAATATATATGATATAATTAAATACCACTATCAGTTAGCTTAAAAATACTGTATTCTCTTCCAAGAATTCTTAGAGAGTATCACTCTACATAAGTGCATGTTTTACATTAAGAAAACAATTCAAGGGCACCTGGGTGGCTCAGTTGGTTAAGCAACTGCTTTCAGCTCAGGTCACGGTCCTGGAGTCCCAGGATCGAGTCCCGCATCGGGCTCCCAGCTCCATGGGGAGTCTGCTTCTCCCTCTGACCTTCTCGCCTCTCATGCTCTCTCTCACTGTCTTTCTCTCAAATAAATAAATAAAATCTTAAAAAAAAAAAAAAAGAAAACAATTCAAGGGGCACCTGGCTGGCTCAGTCAATAGAGCAGGGGACTCTTGGTCTTGGGGTGGTGAATTCAAGTCCCATGTGGGGTACAGACTTTCCTTAAAAAATCAGTAAACCATCATCCAGGTGAAGAACAGAAACGTTCTGCGAATCTATAAATCTTGCTGACATTAGCTGAAGGCCTATTTTCTTGTATATCTCAAAATTACAGACAGTGAACATAGAAAGGTATGCAGTTCCCCCAGGACTAATTGTCCTCTTTGCCAACATAGCACAGTAATTCATATTTAAATCGAGCCCTGGATGTAGCTTCTCTTCCAGTCTCCAGGACCACCCTTGGGAGGCATGGACTCTGGCTTTCCCACTTAACTCGGGCTAATGCCATCAACGATGTTATTGTAGTATCTTCACTATATCACAAGGGGCAAGGTGTCGCTCTGTTAATAATGGATGATTTCTATCTTTTTACATCCTATGGGCATGAATATTGATTCCTGCCAACTAACTCACCTTTGGTGTTGCTTGGCATAATGAGGCGTGCAGGTGATGGACTGGGCACCCAAGTCAACCATGCTCTGTGGATTATAAGGGCTCCTGGCTGTCGTCATTCTTCCCCCTTGGATTCATTCACAAGAAACATCTTAGTGCATCAGAATGACTCTTTTGCAATGAACACCTCAATTATGCACCCCAGAGTGGGCCAAAGAGATTAGGGCTGTATTAAAAGAGGACTTTGTTGTGCTTTTCTGTTTTAGTTTTGGGCTTTGTCCTCTACCATCGTTAGGACAACTTGGTCACTGCGAGGTATTTTTAAAGAGGACACAGCGGTGTTCAGCGCTGTGCCTGGCCCCTGGAGTCACACATTTAAACAACAGGGATGGGTGCGTGGAGAACATCCAACGAAAAAACGCATGACATGTCAGAATAATCACTGGGAGCATGCTTTCACTCCCCCAAACGGGTTTCATGAGAAAAAAAGGAGTCTGTCAACTAGATCTTGGTAGTCCTAGTCCAAGGGCACTTTGGGATCCTCGACATGTGCAGATGGCCTGGAAGGCATGGCCAGGCCTAGATGAAAACCAAAACAACAACAACAAAAACCGCGCACTGGCCAAGGGGGTAGGCCCAAGCTGTGCAAACTGCCAGAGCTCCTGGGCTGCCCTCAGGGTGGCACACCTCCCGCTCCTCCTCCCTGACCCCGCGTGAGACTCCTCCCCCTCTTGATCCCCCGACCTGTGCTCCTCCAGCCAGGGCTCCTCCTGCTCTTCCCAGACCCTGACCAAGGTTCCCTCTCCCTGCTCCCCTCCCCCCCGCCACGCCCACTTCTCCAGCCCGGGTTCCTCCTGTTCATCCCGGACTCTGGACCCTGACCTAGGCTCCCTCTCTCCCTATCCCCCCTTTCCTCCTACCCTAGGCTCCTTCCTCCTCCCTCACCCGCGCGGGGATCCTCCCGTCTCCCGCCCTAAACCCCCACTCCTCATCCCGAGTGTCCTCCCTCCTCACGCTCCTGACCCCGCTTGGGGATCTTCCTACTTCCCACAGTGGCCCCCCTCCTCCTACCCAGGGCTCCTCCCGGTCCTCCCTCCCCGCCCCGCGGGGCTCCTCCCACTCCCTCGCGCGGGGGTCACCGCCTACTCCGCCCCTCTCGGGCGTCCCTGGGGAGCTGGAGGCTCCGGGCACGTTACCGGGCGTGCACCGCGCACATTGCCGCAGGGAGGTGGCGGCCGCGGTGACCGGATCGTCCCACAGCTCTCCCAGGGTGGGCCGCCAGCAGGCGCCGCCTTCCTCTCCCCGGTTTCGACCACCCCACGACCCATCTGAGTCCCCAGCTTCATCCCACACCATGAGGTGCACTGGACGAGGCGCCTCCTTCCCGAGCAGCGCTGCGCACAGGCTTCCCGTCAGCCCGGCGCCCAGGATCAGCACCCGCGCCAGGGCCGGGAGTCTCGCCGCGAGGCCGCACCCGGCTGTCGGGTTCCGCGCTCCAGGCTCGCCCAGCCTCGCCCGCGCGCAGTGCCGCCCACCGGCCTCTAGGGGGCAGACGGGAGGCGAGCGGGCCGCTGGGAGGGGCGGGCCACGCCCGGGTGCTCCCGAGCCTCGCGGAGGGGGCAGGGATGCAGGATGGAGCGTGACAGCACCGACCCAGGCCGGAGCCGCTGCGGGAGTGACCGCGCAGTCCAGCAGTGCGGAGGGAGGGACCCGGACGGCCGCTGCTCACCTCCTCCGGAAGCACGTGTGAGTGCAGGAGCTGTCCTTTTCAGGGTGGCCCAGGGCTCTGTGGCTGCCCTGTAACCCTGAGCCTCAGTTTCTCCATCTGTCAAAGGGGGACCCTAACGTCTGCGCGTCAGATTGGTGACCGTTCACCAGAAAACTTGAGCTCACTCGGCTCTTCGGTCCATATTTTAGAACACATTCCACGTGCTCTGAGGTATATAAAGATGAGCAAGTCAAGGACACATGACCTGTTGGTTTCCCTTCAACATTGTCCTGGAAATTCTCAGTGAAACAACAAAAAGCAATGAGAACTATGAACCGTTAAAAAAATAAAGAATTCAGTTACCCTAGATTGTAGATAACTAGAGAAACTGGATAGCTATGAGAAGTGCTAAGAAAGTTGACAGTGGTAGCCAGATAATGAAAACATTTAAAAATTAAAGGTTTTACTTTATGCCCCCTTATGAAGAAATTACCATACATCAAATTGGTGGTGGACCAATAGTACATATATCTGATAAAAGAAAATATAGATGAAATATAGAAGAATTACAAGCTGTAAAAAGACATAAGAATAAAAGATAGAACTGAACAGAAAAACATTAAAAACATAGTTATTTACAACTTGTGTGTTGCACAATGCACAGGACAAAATATAAATAGCAAACCGGAGTAGAGTTTGATAATATATCAAAAATCCTAAAACTCTGTCCTTTGAATGAAACATACCAGGTCTAGACATTTATCTGGGGAAAATAATATATAGCTATACATTAAGATTTATATAAAAATGTGTTTACCTCAATGTTATTAGAAACACTGATGTCTAGGGGCACCTGGGTGGCTCAGTTGGTTAAGCGACTGCCTTCGGCTCAGGTCATGATCCCAGAGTCCCCGAATCGAGTCCTGCATTGCGCTCTTCTCCCGCTGACCTCTCTCCTGGCATGCTTTCTCTCTCAAATAAATAAATAAAATATTGAAGAAAAAAAAAGAATCATTGACGTCTATAACCAACGAACCTACTAAGAAAATATGGCTTTAAATATTTAAGGACATACAGAAATTTACTCATTCTATAATGTTGAAAAACTGGCTACAAAACTAGTAAAATCCCAGAGTTTTACAAACACACAGAGACAAGTATAACTGCAGTATTAGAGAAATTCGAGAGGAAACAGATGTATCTACATTTTTCTATTAATTTCAGGTTTTATAAAAGCCATATGAATCTATTAATTTATTTGTTATAAATAAAATAAAGCTTCTATTCTAGGCAGAAGAAGTTAATCAATCCCCGCTTTAAAGAGATTTCACAACCACATGCTAAAGACCTCAGAACTGTCTGGAAAGGAGGTTTGAGGTAATCTAGTTCAACCGCGCTCTGCCACCAGCATTTTACATAATGTAAATATATACACTAAGTTAAAGTGAATTTGCCCAAATTTATGTAGTATTTCAAGGATGAGACCAGGGCAGGTCCTCCTGAATTGTTTTGAGTCTGTTCTCAAACAGCTCCTGCTTCCTCGTTTCTTGTACAATCAGGCCTAAAACCTCATGGTCATCTTCCATAGTTTCACTTTTGTCACTGTTATTTATTGGTCCTCTGTCCTTTTGACCTTTTCTCCTCTGTTTCTTATATTCAATCCCATGCAATTCTACACCAGAAAACTCAAGGTTTACTTTTTTCCTTTTTCTTTCTTTGTCTCTTTCTGTCTTTCTTCTTCTTCTTCTTTTTTTTTTTTTTTGTTTTTTATTTTGTTTTGTTTTGTTTTGTTTTGTTTTTTTTGTTTTACTCCGGGCTCAGTTTTACGACCCTGAGATTGTGTCCTGAGCTGAAATCAAGAGTGGGACACTTAACAGACCTAGCTGCAGAGCTGCCCCAAGCAGTCATTACTTCTTAACTGGATTACTATAATGACTTTTTATTATTATAATGACTATTATTTCATTATTATTATAATGACTTTCTCCCCTTTCCTAATCTATGTTCTCTCCTGAGCTTCTGGGTCAGTCACTACCATTCTCAGAAAACTTGCAGTAGCACTCAGTTTCATACAGAACCAAGTTCAACTGCTTGGCATAAAAACTGTTCAGTGATAATTCCCCACCCTATCTTTATATCTTAACCTTGGTAATCTTCGTATGTCCTGTGCTATAGCTAAATGGAATTATTTTATGTTCCCCCCAAATTGTCCACATATCTGTGAAAGCGGTAAGCCTTGTTTATGTAGTTCTTGAGTACAGAGCATACTTTCTTTGACTTGTATTTCTAGTATTGTTCATTTGCATGAATTCTTCACTCTTTTCCTTTTCTGATGTGATCAATAATATGTTCTTTAAAAAGTATGTAGAATTGGAGATGGTTATGAGCACTGAATGGAGGTGGCTATCATGGCTGTGATTTTTCATTAGTCTTTAAGGACTAGTATAACCACCCACCTAACCCCCATCCCCAATCTCCAGAATGGGTTCCATCAGCCCAGAGTTATAACTGTAGGGTTGTAGGTCCATGGTTGGCTACTGGTACTAGTGCATCTTTCTGGGACTTTTGAGAATGACTAGACAACTAAAGAAAGTAGGATTGCAAAATAGCTAGGACAGGCTTCTGTATTTACTCTTCCTAGCCACCTTGACCTTTGCTCTTCTTTCCTGTTCCTGATCTTTGCCAGGCTGGCTCTTTCTGTTCATTTAAGTCCCACTTAGAAGTCACCTAAAGGAAGCCTTCTCTAACTATTTGACTTAAAAGAACCACCCTGTGACTTTATACCCCCAACCTGTTTCATTTTCTTCATGTTACCTAATCACTTTTAGAAGTTATCTTGCTTTCTTGCCTACTTATTTGTTGTTTACTTAATAGTGTTTAAGAGGATAGAAACATTGTCATAGTCAATGTGGTATCCCTGGCAACTAGAATAAGTCACATTCTCAGACACCGAGCTCAGTAACTCTGCCTAGAAGGTATGCAAGCCGTTCAAGAATTATGCTTAAACTAAGATAGGCTGAATGGTAATTCAGTAGGTCAGTTTCAGTATTGAGAATACTTTCTCAGAGAGTGCTTTTTTATGGTATAATAGGACTGTAATAATATAAAAATATCATGCCAGTCAGCAAAGGTTGTCTGCTTGTGTGAGGCACAGCTCTGTCTGTTCTTACTAACCGTGTTATTGATAACTTCAATAACCATTAATGGCAAATCAGTTTTTGATGGCATAAAATCAAGGTGAATAGCCTCATAGGGTTACTTTAAGATCAGGAATTTAAGAGATTTCAATAGAAGTCACTGAAACAAATTTAACAACAACAAAAAAATGGAGGAGGTTATTTGAAGTCTTACCTTTGTATCTAGAAAACAATTTTACAGAATCAAGGAAAGAGAGCTTAGAATTTTACTGGGCTTATGTGTCTGGGTGCCTCAGTTGGTTAAATGAGGGCTTTGAGTTCAAGCCCCATGTGTAGCCTACTTAAGGAAAAAAAAATTGTACTTGGCCTTAAGTTTATTTTGAGTTAACAGTATAATAGAGCTGTTAAGACAAAAAACTAAATATAAACCTAAGCTATGATAAATGGATTAGTGTGCAGAACAAGGAAGGTGATAGTCCCACACTATTTACACTGCTCAGAACACATTTAGAATACCAGGTTCATTCCTGGACCCAAGATTTCAAAAGGATCATTGAGAAATGGGGCCATTCCAAGGAAAAGTGTCCAGGATGATAAGCGGACTTGAAATTATCTTGCTTGAATAGGTAAGAGGGATAAAGTTTGCTAGATTGCTAGCCTGAAGAAAACGTCACGAAAACATGAAAACCATCTTCAAACATGTAATAGATCTTCAGAAAGAAAAATAATTGGATACATCAGTATACTAAAATCAGTTGATGAAAATTATAAGAAACTAGATTCTGGCTTAAAGATATTTAAGGAATAATATAGATATTTATTATCTGTATTATATATTAAATATCTATGTTATTTATTGAGAATATAGATATTCTCAAAGAAGAAACTTAAGGAATAATTTTAAGTAGGTGCATCTAAAAATGGAACACATTTCCTCATGAAGTAGCTCTCCAATAGGGACACCTTCGGAATGTGGATGGGCACAATGGGGGATATTGTCAAAGAAACTGAAGTACTGGATAGGACAGTGGTCCTGGGACAGCAGTCCTCAAACAGGATACGTATAAGTAAATGAAGATTTTCTAAATGGTAGACAGAATTTTAAGGAAGCCAGTTTCCACTGTCTGAACTGCTGAAAGTACTTTCCACTAATACGTCTAGAAAAGCCTTTGTGGTCAAGCAGATTTGCCTTTCCTACCTTACCCTTTCACAGTTGCTCTTTACCAGCTTTGTAAGAATTCTCCAGATTTACCACCAACATGAAAGACTAGAGTTTTCTGAATTCAACTATATATTTACCTGAACAGTTTTATAGTTTCACATGATTTCCCATTACTTATTATCATCCTTTTAATTTCAGCTTGAGGAAGTCCCTTTAATGTGTACTGTAAGGCTCAACTATTACCGGTGATAAAGTCCTTCAGCTTTTACTTGTCTGAAAAAATATCTTCCCTTCCAATTTGAAAGGCAGCTTTGAGAGACTATGGACTATGAAAAACAATCTGAGGGTTTTGAACGGACGGGGGGGGGGTGGGTGGTCGGGGTACCAGGTGGTGGGTATTATAGAGGGCATGGATTGCATGGAGCACTGGGTGTGGTGCAAAAAATAATGAATACTGTTATGCTGAAAATAAAAAATAGAGAAAATAAATAAAATATTAAAAAAAAAAAGAAAGGCAGCTTTGTTGGGTTGTTGAATGTTCATGGTTGGCAGGGTTTTTTTTTCCCCCTTCTCTTCTTTCTTCCCTTCCTTCTGCACTTTGAATATATATTCAATATATATTGAATAGGGGGGCCTGGGTGGCTCAGTGGGTTAAAGCATCTGCCTTTGGCTCAGGTCATGTTCCCAGGGCCTAAGATCGAGTTCTGGGTTGGGCACCCTGCTCAGCTAGGAATCTGTTTCTCCTGCATGCTGCCTCATGCACATGCGTGATCTCTCTTTCTCTCTCTCTCTCTCTCACACACAAAAATAAATAAAATCTTTAAAAATTAAAAGATTAGGGGCGCCTGGGTGACTCAGTGGGTTAAAGCCTCTGCCTTCGGCTCAGGTCATGATCCCAGGGTCCTGGGATCGAGCCCCACATCAGGCTCTCTGCTCAGCAGGGAGCCTGCTTCCTTCTCTCTCTCTGCCTGCCTCTCTGCCGACTTGTGATCTCTGTCTGTCAAATAAATAAATAAAATCTTAAAAAAAAAAAATTAAAAGATTAAAAAAAAACAATAAATCGTTTATCATCCAAGATCATTTATCAACTTTTCTATAAAAGGTCATTTTCAAAACATTCATAAAATACGTAAAGAATAAATGAAAATCCTAATAGAAAAGGGACAAAGTTATAAATAAGAAATTCAAAAAAAAAGGTGGAAAGAGCTCACTAAAAACACAAAGATGCATGAACTCAGTCATAATTATGTAAATACAAATCAGAACACAGAAAGACACCAGCTTTAACCTGCCCCACTAGCAAAAATTTAAAATTTTTAGTTATAAAATACCTAGATGCGCAGAGAGAGTAATTTTCATTCATTGCTTTTTCAAAATTTTTAAAAAGATTTATTTACTTATTTTAGAGAGAGAGAGAGAACACACGAGTGGGAGGGGTAGAGGGAGAGGGAGAGAATCTCAAGCAGACTCCCCACTGAGCTCAGAGTGGGGCTCCATCTCACCACTGAGCTCAGAGTGGGGCTCCATCTCACCACTCTGAGATCATGACCTGAGCCAAAACCAAGAATCAGATGCTTAACTGACTGAGCCACCCAGGTGCCTCCTCATTACCACTGATGAGATATTCTTTCAGAGGAGCAGATGGAACCACTTAGTTTAATTAAAAATTCACAATACCATTTGGCACAGCAACTGTGCTGTTAGAAACTGGTTCTACAGATATACCTAAAGAAGTGTGACACAGTTAAACAATGCAGCAATAGTGGTATTAGCGAAAACCAAAACAACCCCTCATCCCACCAACAACCTAAATATTTTCCAGAAAGCTAATCCTGACATAAGCAATGAATTTATTTATTCATAAAGAAATCATATAACACTGAACAGGCATTGAGAAAAATGAAGCATACTGAATTTGTTGTTATGAAAATATACCTAAGATATGATTCAGTTGATGATGATGTATTAGGATTTTCCAGAGAAACAGAACCAATAGGAGGCAGACAGATAGATAATGGGGGGGGGGGGACTGATTTATTACAAGTAGCCCAAACAAGGTGTTGGTTTATGAAAAATAATCCCATTGGTATACTTAAAAAGAATAAATATAAACACACATGAATAAATAAATAGAGGCAGCCATGTAAATCAATACACAGATCCATAAAGTTTTTTCTAGAAGAATACATTGAAAACTATTATTAGGGATAAAAGAAAATCAGCTATTGGTAAAGAGAAGAACATCTATTTTATAACTTTCTTTATAGTATTAATATTTAATTATGTTTACAATGTTTATCTTTAAATGCCAATAGTAAAATGAAGCAGAGAAACTCCTATCCCCACCTGATTCTTTCAAGTAGTGCTTAATGATTGAATAAACTCCTTAAGGTGCCTCAAAGTTACAGTCTCCTTCTTTCATCACCACCCCTTCAATAGGAGACGTCAGAGGCTTCAAAATGCCAAGAGCTAACAGGTCATCATAAAAACTGAAATAAATCAATATATATGATATAATTAAATACCACTATCAGTTAGCTTAAAAATACTGTATTCTCTTCCAAGAATTCTTAGAGAGTATCACTCTACATAAGTGCATGTTTTACATTAAGAAAACAATTCAAGGGCACCTGGGTGGCTCAGTTGGTTAAGCAACTGCTTTCAGCTCAGGTCACGGTCCTGGAGTCCCAGGATCGAGTCCCGCATCGGGCTCCCAGCTCCATGGGGAGTCTGCTTCTCCCTCTGACCTTCTCGCCTCTCATGCTCTCTCTCACTGTCTTTCTCTCAAATAAATAAATAAAATCTTAAAAAAAAAAAAAAAGAAAACAATTCAAGGGGCACCTGGCTGGCTCAGTCAATAGAGCAGGGGACTCTTGGTCTTGGGGTGGTGAATTCAAGTCCCATGTGGGGTACAGACTTTCCTTAAAAAATCAGTAAACCATCATCCAGGTGAAGAACAGAAACGTTCTGCGAATCTATAAATCTTGCTGACATTAGCTGAAGGCCTATTTTCTTGTATATCTCAAAATTACAGACAGTGAACATAGAAAGGTATGCAGTTCCCCCAGGACTAATTGTCCTCTTTGCCAACATAGCACAGTAATTCATATTTAAATCGAGCCCTGGATGTAGCTTCTCTTCCAGTCTCCAGGACCACCCTTGGGAGGCATGGACTCTGGCTTTCCCACTTAACTCGGGCTAATGCCATCAACGATGTTATTGTAGTATCTTCACTATATCACAAGGGGCAAGGTGTCGCTCTGTTAATAATGGATGATTTCTATCTTTTTACATCCTATGGGCATGAATATTGATTCCTGCCAACTAACTCACCTTTGGTGTTGCTTGGCATAATGAGGCGTGCAGGTGATGGACTGGGCACCCAAGTCAACCATGCTCTGTGGATTATAAGGGCTCCTGGCTGTCGTCATTCTTCCCCCTTGGATTCATTCACAAGAAACATCTTAGTGCATCAGAATGACTCTTTTGCAATGAACACCTCAATTATGCACCCCAGAGTGGGCCAAAGAGATTAGGGCTGTATTAAAAGAGGACTTTGTTGTGCTTTTCTGTTTTAGTTTTGGGCTTTGTCCTCTACCATCGTTAGGACAACTTGGTCACTGCGAGGTATTTTTAAAGAGGACACAGCGGTGTTCAGCGCTGTGCCTGGCCCCTGGAGTCACACATTTAAACAACAGGGATGGGTGCGTGGAGAACATCCAACGAAAAAACGCATGACATGTCAGAATAATCACTGGGAGCATGCTTTCACTCCCCCAAACGGGTTTCATGAGAAAAAAAGGAGTCTGTCAACTAGATCTTGGTAGTCCTAGTCCAAGGGCACTTTGGGATCCTCGACATGTGCAGATGGCCTGGAAGGCATGGCCAGGCCTAGATGAAAACCAAAACAACAACAACAAAAACCGCGCACTGGCCAAGGGGGTAGGCCCAAGCTGTGCAAACTGCCAGAGCTCCTGGGCTGCCCTCAGGGTGGCACACCTCCCGCTCCTCCTCCCTGACCCCGCGTGAGACTCCTCCCCCTCTTGATCCCCCGACCTGTGCTCCTCCAGCCAGGGCTCCTCCTGCTCTTCCCAGACCCTGACCAAGGTTCCCTCTCCCTGCTCCCCTCCCCCCCGCCACGCCCACTTCTCCAGCCCGGGTTCCTCCTGTTCATCCCGGACTCTGGACCCTGACCTAGGCTCCCTCTCTCCCTATCCCCCCTTTCCTCCTACCCTAGGCTCCTTCCTCCTCCCTCACCCGCGCGGGGATCCTCCCGTCTCCCGCCCTAAACCCCCACTCCTCATCCCGAGTGTCCTCCCTCCTCACGCTCCTGACCCCGCTTGGGGATCTTCCTACTTCCCACAGTGGCCCCCCTCCTCCTACCCAGGGCTCCTCCCGGTCCTCCCTCCCCGCCCCGCGGGGCTCCTCCCACTCCCTCGCGCGGGGGTCACCGCCTACTCCGCCCCTCTCGGGCGTCCCTGGGGAGCTGGAGGCTCCGGGCACGTTACCGGGCGTGCACCGCGCACATTGCCGCAGGGAGGTGGCGGCCGCGGTGACCGGATCGTCCCACAGCTCTCCCAGGGTGGGCCGCCAGCAGGCGCCGCCTTCCTCTCCCCGGTTTCGACCACCCCACGACCCATCTGAGTCCCCAGCTTCATCCCACACCATGAGGTGCACTGGACGAGGCGCCTCCTTCCCGAGCAGCGCTGCGCACAGGCTTCCCGTCAGCCCGGCGCCCAGGATCAGCACCCGCGCCAGGGCCGGGAGTCTCGCCGCGAGGCCGCACCCGGCTGTCGGGTTCCGCGCTCCAGGCTCGCCCAGCCTCGCCCGCGCGCAGTGCCGCCCACCGGCCTCTAGGGGGCAGACGGGAGGCGAGCGGGCCGCTGGGAGGGGCGGGCCACGCCCGGGTGCTCCCGAGCCTCGCGGAGGGGGCAGGGATGCAGGATGGAGCGTGACAGCACCGACCCAGGCCGGAGCCGCTGCGGGAGTGACCGCGCAGTCCCGCAGTGCGGAGGGAGGGACCCGGACGGCCGCTGCTCACCTCCTCCGGAAGCACGTGTGAGTGCAGGAGCTGTCCTTTTCAGGGTGGCCCAGGGCTCTGTGGCTGCCCTGTAACCCTGAGCCTCAGTTTCTCCATCTGTCAAAGGGGGACCCTAACGTCTGCGCGTCAGATTGGTGACCGTTCACCAGAAAACTTGAGCTCACTCGGCTCTTCGGTCCATATTTTAGAACACATTCCACGTGCTCTGAGGTATATAAAGATGAGCAAGTCAAGGACACATGACCTGTTGGTTTCCCTTCAACATTGTCCTGGAAATTCTCAGTGAAACAACAAAAAGCAATGAGAACTATGAACCGTTAAAAAAATAAAGAATTCAGTTACCCTAGATTGTAGATAACTAGAGAAACTGGATAGCTATGAGAAGTGCTAAGAAAGTTGACAGTGGTAGCCAGATAATGAAAACATTTAAAAATTAAAGGTTTTACTTTATGCCCCCTTATGAAGAAATTACCATACATCAAATTGGTGGTGGACCAATAGTACATATATCTGATAAAAGAAAATATAGATGAAATATAGAAGAATTACAGCCTGTAAAAAGACATAAGAATAAAAGATAGAACTGAACAGAAAAACATTAAAAACATAGTTATTTACAACTTGTGTGTTGCACAATGCACAGGACAAAATATAAATAGCAAACCGGAGTAGAGTTTGATAATATATCAAAAATCCTAAAACTCTGTCCTTTGAATGAAACATACCAGGTCTAGACATTTATCTGGGGAAAATAATATATAGCTATACATTAAGATTTATATAAAAATGTGTTTACCTCAATGTTATTAGAAACACTGATGTCTAGGGGCACCTGGGTGGCTCAGTTGGTTAAGCGACTGCCTTCGGCTCAGGTCATGATCCCAGAGTCCCCGAATCGAGTCCTGCATCGCGCTCTTCTCCCGCTGACCTCTCTCCTGGCATGCTTTCTCTCTCAAATAAATAAATAAAATATTGAAGAAAAAAAAAGAATCATTGACGTCTATAACCAACGAACCTACTAAGAAAATATGGCTTTAAATATTTAAGGACATACAGAAATTTACTCATTCTATAATGTTGAAAAACTGGCTACAAAACTAGTAAAATCCCAGAGTTTTACAAACACACAGAGACAAGTATAACTGCAGTATTAGAGAAATTCGAGAGGAAACAGATGTATCTACATTTTTCTATTAATTTCAGGTTTTATAAAAGCCATATGAATCTATTAATTTATTTGTTATAAATAAAATAAAGCTTCTATTCTAGGCAGAAGAAGTTAATCAATCCCCGCTTTAAAGAGATTTCACAACCACATGCTAAAGACCTCAGAACTGTCTGGAAAGGAGGTTTGAGGTAATCTAGTTCAACCGCGCTCTGCCACCAGCATTTTACATAATGTAAATATATACACTAAGTTAAAGTGAATTTGCCCAAATTTATGTAGTATTTCAAGGATGAGACCAGGGCAGGTCCTCCTGAATTGTTTTGAGTCTGTTCTCAAACAGCTCCTGCTTCCTCGTTTCTTGTACAATCAGGCCTAAAACCTCATGGTCATCTTCCATAGTTTCACTTTTGTCACTGTTATTTATTGGTCCTCTGTCCTTTTGACCTTTTCTCCTCTGTTTCTTATATTCAATCCCATGCAATTCTACACCAGAAAACTCAAGCTTTACTTTTTTCCTTTTTCTTTCTTTGTCTCTTTCTGTCTTTCTTCTTCTTCTTCTTTTTTTTTTTTTGTTTTTTATTTTGTTTTGTTTTGTTTTGTTTTTTTTGTTTTACTCCGGGCTCAGTTTTACGACCCTGAGATTGTGTCCTGAGCTGAAATCAAGAGTGGGACACTTAACAGACCTAGCTGCAGAGCTGCCCCAAGCAGTCATTACTTCTTAACTGGATTACTATAATGACTTTTTATTATTATAATGACTATTATTTCATTATTATTATAATGACTTTCTCCCCTTTCCTAATCTATGTTCTCTCCTGAGCTTCTGGGTCAGTCACTACCATTCTCAGAAAACTTGCAGTAGCACTCAGTTTCATACAGAACCAAGTTCAACTGCTTGGCATAAAAACTGTTCAGTGATAATTCCCCACCCTATCTTTATATCTTAACCTTGGTAATCTTCGTATGTCCTGTGCTATAGCTAAATGGAATTATTTTATGTTCCCCCCAAATTGTCCACATATCTGTGAAAGCGGTAAGCCTTGTTTATGTAGTTCTTGAGTACAGAGCATACTTTCTTTGACTTGTATTTCTAGTATTGTTCATTTGCATGAATTCTTCACTCTTTTCCTTTTCTGATGTGATCAATAATATGTTCTTTAAAAAGTATGTAGAATTGGAGATGGTTATGAGCACTGAATGGAGGTGGCTATCATGGCTGTGATTTTTCATTAGTCTTTAAGGACTAGTATAACCACCCACCTAACCCCCATCCCCAATCTCCAGAATGGGTTCCATCAGCCCAGAGTTATAACTGTAGGGTTGTAGGTCCATGGTTGGCTACTGGTACTAGTGCATCTTTCTGGGACTTTTGAGAATGACTAGACAACTAAAGAAAGTAGGATTGCAAAATAGCTAGGACAGGCTTCTGTATTTACTCTTCCTAGCCACCTTGACCTTTGCTCTTCTTTCCTGTTCCTGATCTTTGCCAGGCTGGCTCTTTCTGTTCATTTAAGTCCCACTTAGAAGTCACCTAAAGGAAGCCTTCTCTAACTATTTGACTTAAAAGAACCACCCTGTGACTTTATACCCCCAACCTGTTTCATTTTCTTCATGTTACCTAATCACTTTTAGAAGTTATCTTGCTTTCTTGCCTACTTATTTGTTGTTTACTTAATAGTGTTTAAGAGGATAGAAACATTGTCATAGTCAATGTGGTATCCCTGGCAACTAGAATAAGTCACATTCTCAGACACCGAGCTCAGTAACTCTGCCTAGAAGGTATGCAAGCCGTTCAAGAATTATGCTTAAACTAAGATAGGCTGAATGGTAATTCAGTAGGTCAGTTTCAGTATTGAGAATACTTTCTCAGAGAGTGCTTTTTTATGGTATAATAGGACTGTAATAATATAAAAATATCATGCCAGTCAGCAAAGGTTGTCTGCTTGTGTGAGGCACAGCTCTGTCTGTTCTTACTAACCGTGTTATTGATAACTTCAATAACCATTAATGGCAAATCAGTTTTTGATGGCATAAAATCAAGGTGAATAGCCTCATAGGGTTACTTTAAGATCAGGAATTTAAGAGATTTCAATAGAAGTCACTGAAACAAATTTAACAACAACAAAAAAATGGAGGAGGTTATTTGAAGTCTTACCTTTGTATCTAGAAAACAATTTTACAGAATCAAGGAAAGAGAGCTTAGAATTTTACTGGGCTTATGTGTCTGGGTGCCTCAGTTGGTTAAATGAGGGCTTTGAGTTCAAGCCCCATGTGTAGCCTACTTAAGGAAAAAAAAATTGTACTTGGCCTTAAGTTTATTTTGAGTTAACAGTATAATAGAGCTGTTAAGACAAAAAACTAAATATAAACCTAAGCTATGATAAATGGATTAGTGTGCAGAACAAGGAAGGTGATAGTCCCACACTATTTACACTGCTCAGAACACATTTAGAATACCAGGTTCATTCCTGGACCCAAGATTTCAAAAGGATCATTGAGAAATGGGGCCATTCCAAGGAAAAGTGTCCAGGATGATAAGCGGACTTGAAATTATCTTGCTTGAATAGGTAAGAGGGATAAAGTTTGCTAGATTGCTAGCCTGAAGAAAACGTCACGAAAACATGAAAACCATCTTCAAACATGTAATAGATCTTCAGAAAGAAAAATAATTGGATACATCAGTATACTAAAATCAGTTGATGAAAATTATAAGAAACTAGATTCTGGCTTAAAGATATTTAAGGAATAATATAGATATTTATTATCTGTATTATATATTAAATATGTTATTTATTGAGAATATAGATATTCTCAAAGAAGAAACTTAAGGAATAATTTTAAGTAGGTGCATCTAAAAATGGAACACATTTCCTCATGAAGTAGCTCTCCAATAGGGACACCTTCGGAATGTGGATGGGCACAATGGGGGATATTGTCAAAGAAACTGAAGTACTGGATAGGACAGTGGTCCTGGGACAGCAGTCCTCAAACAGGATACGTATAAGTAAATGAAGATTTTCTAAATGGTAGACAGAATTTTAAGGAAGCCAGTTTCCACTGTCTGAACTGCTGAAAGTACTTTCCACTAATACGTCTAGAAAAGCCTTTGTGGTCAAGCAGATTTGCCTTTCCTACCTTACCCTTTCACAGTTGCTCTTTACCAGCTTTGTAAGAATTCTCCAGATTTACCACCAACATGAAAGACTAGAGTTTTCTGAATTCAACTATATATTTACCTGAACAGTTTTATAGTTTCACATGATTTCCCATTACTTATTATCATCCTTTTAATTTCAGCTTGAGGAAGTCCCTTTAATGTGTACTGTAAGGCTCAACTATTACCGGTGATAAAGTCCTTCAGCTTTTACTTGTCTGAAAAAATATCTTCCCTTCCAATTTGAAAGGCAGCTTTGAGAGACTATGGACTATGAAAAACAATCTGAGGGTTTTGAAGGGACGGGGGGGGGGGGTGGGTGGTCGGGGTACCAGGTGGTGGGTATTATAGAGGGCATGGATTGCATGGAGCACTGGGTGTGGTGCAAAAAATAATGAATACTGTTATGCTGAAAATAAAAAATAGAGAAAATAAATAAAATATTAAAAAAAAAAGAAAGGCAGCTTTGTTGGGTTGTTGAATGTTCATGGTTGGCAGGGTTTTTTTTTCCCCCTTCTCTTCTTTCTTCCCTTCCTTCTGCACTTTGAATATATATTCAATATATATTGAATAGGGGGGCCTGGGTGGCTCAGTGGGTTAAAGCATCTGCCTTTGGCTCAGGTCATGTTCCCAGGGCCTAAGATCGAGTTCTGGGTTGGGCACCCTGCTCAGCTAGGAATCTGTTTCTCCTGCATGCTGCCTCATGCACATGCGTGATCTCTCTTTCTCTCTCTCTCTCTCTCTCACACACAAAAATAAATAAAATCTTTAAAAAATTAAAAGATTAGGGGCGCCTGGGTGACTCAGTGGGTTAAAGCCTCTGCCTTCGGCTCAGGTCATGATCCCAGGGTCCTGGGATCGAGCCCCACATCAGGCTCTCTGCTCAGCAGGGAGCCTGCTTCCTTCTCTCTCTCTGCCTGCCTCTCTGCCGACTTGTGATCTCTGTCTGTCAAATAAATAAATAAAATCTTAAAAAAAAAAATTAAAAGATTAAAAAAAAAACAATAAATCGTTTATCATCCAAGATCATTTATCAACTTTTCTATAAAAGGTCATTTTCAAAACATTCATAAAATACGTAAAGAATAAATGAAAATCCTAATAGAAAAGGGACAAAGTTATAAATAAGAAATTCAAAAAAAAAGGTGGAAAGAGCTCACTAAAAACACAAAGATGCATGAACTCAGTCATAATTATGTAAATACAAATCAGAACACAGAAAGACACCAGCTTTAACCTGCCCCACTAGCAAAAATTTAAAATTTTTAGTTATAAAATACCTAGATGCGCAGAGAGAGTAATTTTCATTCATTGCTTTTTCAAAATTTTTAAAAAGATTTATTTACTTATTTTAGAGAGAGAGAGAGAACACACGAGTGGGAGGGGTAGAGGGAGAGGGAGAGAATCTCAAGCAGACTCCCCACTGAGCTCAGAGTGGGGCTCCATCTCACCACTGAGCTCAGAGTGGGGCTCCATCTCACCACTCTGAGATCATGACCTGAGCCAAAACCAAGAATCAGATGCTTAACTGACTGAGCCACCCAGGTGCCTCCTCATTACCACTGATGAGATATTCTTTCAGAGGAGCAGATGGAACCACTTAGTTTAATTAAAAATTCACAATACCATTTGGCACAGCAACTGTGCTGTTAGAAACTGGTTCTACAGATATACCTAAAGAAGTGTGACACAGTTAAACAATGCAGCAATAGTGGTATTAGCGAAAACCAAAACAACCCCTCATCCCACCAACAACCTAAATATTTTCCAGAAAGCTAATCCTGACATAAGCAATGAATTTATTTATTCATAAAGAAATCATATAACACTGAACAGGCATTGAGAAAAATGAAGCATACTGAATTTGTTGTTATGAAAATATACCTAAGATATGATTCAGTTGATGATGATGTATTAGGATTTTCCAGAGAAACAGAACCAATAGGAGGCAGACAGATAGATAATGGGGGGGGGGGGACTGATTTATTACAAGTAGCCCAAACAAGGTGTTGGTTTATGAAAAATAATCCCATTGGTATACTTAAAAAGAATAAATATAAACACACATGAATAAATAAATAGAGGCAGCCATGTAAATCAATACACAGATCCATAAAGTTTTTTCTAGAAGAATACATTGAAAACTATTATTAGGGATAAAAGAAAATCAGCTATTGGTAAAGAGAAGAACATCTATTTTATAACTTTCTTTATAGTATTAATATTTAATTATGTTTACAATGTTTATCTTTAAATGCCAATAGTAAAATGAAGCAGAGAAACTCCTATCCCCACCTGATTCTTTCAAGTAGTGCTTAATGATTGAATAAACTCCTTAAGGTGCCTCAAAGTTACAGTCTCCTTCTTTCATCACCACCCCTTCAATAGGAGACGTCAGAGGCTTCAAAATGCCAAGAGCTAACAGGTCATCATAAAAACTGAAATAAATCAATATATATGATATAATTAAATACCACTATCAGTTAGCTTAAAAATACTGTATTCTCTTCCAAGAATTCTTAGAGAGTATCACTCTACATAAGTGCATGTTTTACATTAAGAAAACAATTCAAGGGCGCCTGGGTGGCTCAGTTGGTTAAGCAACTGCTTTCAGCTCAGGTCACGGTCCTGGAGTCCCAGGATCGAGTCCCGCATCGGGCTCCCAGCTCCATGGGGAGTCTGCTTCTCCCTCTGACCTTCTCGCCTCTCATGCTCTCTCTCACTGTCTTTCTCTCAAATAAATAAATAAAATCTTAAAAAAAAAAAAAAGAAAAAAAGAAAACAATTCAAGGGGCACCTGGCTGGCTCAGTCAATAGAGCAGCGGACTCTTGGTCTTGGGGTGGTGAATTCAAGTCCCATGTGGGGTACAGACTTTCCTTAAAAAATCAGTAAACCATCATCCAGGTGAAGAACAGAAACGTTCTGCGAATCTATAAATCTTGCTGACATTAGCTGAAGGCCTATTTTCTTGTATATCTCAAAATTACAGACAGTGAACATAGAAAGGTATGCAGTTCCCCCAGGACTAATTGTCCTCTTTGCCAACATAGCACAGTAATTCATATTTAAATCGAGCCCTGGATGTAGCTTCTCTTCCAGTCTCCAGGACCACCCTTGGGAGGCATGGACTCTGGCTTTCCCACTTAACTCGGGCTAATGCCATCAACGATGTTATTGTAGTATCTTCACTATATCACAAGGGGCAAGGTGTCGCTCTGTTAATAATGGATGATTTCTATCTTTTTACATCCTATGGGCATGAATATTGATTCCTGCCAACTAACTCACCTTTGGTGTTGCTTGGCATAATGAGGCGTGCAGGTGATGGACTGGGCACCCAAGTCAACCATGCTCTGTGGATTATAAGGGCTCCTGGCTGTCGTCATTCTTCCCCCTTGGATTCATTCACAAGAAACATCTTAGTGCATCAGAATGACTCTTTTGCAATGAACACCTCAATTATGCACCCCAGAGTGGGCCAAAGAGATTAGGGCTGTATTAAAAGAGGACTTTGTTGTGCTTTTCTGTTTTAGTTTTGGGCTTTGTCCTCTACCATCGTTAGGACAACTTGGTCACTGCGAGGTATTTTTAAAGAGGACACAGCGGTGTTCAGCGCTGTGCCTGGCCCCTGGAGTCACACATTTAAACAACAGGGATGGGTGCGTGGAGAACATCCAACGAAAAAACGCATGACATGTCAGAATAATCACTGGGAGCATGCTTTCACTCCCCCAAACGGGTTTCATGAGAAAAAAAGGAGTCTGTCAACTAGATCTTGGTAGTCCTAGTCCAAGGGCACTTTGGGATCCTCGACATGTGCAGATGGCCTGGAAGGCATGGCCAGGCCTAGATGAAAACCAAAACAACAACAACAAAAACCGCGCACTGGCCAAGGGGGTAGGCCCAAGCTGTGCAAACTGCCAGAGCTCCTGGGCTGCCCTCAGGGTGGCACACCTCCCGCTCCTCCTCCCTGACCCCGCGTGAGACTCCTCCCCCTCTTGATCCCCCGACCTGTGCTCCTCCAGCCAGGGCTCCTCCTGCTCTTCCCAGACCCTGACCAAGGTTCCCTCTCCCTGCTCCCCTCCCCCCCGCCACGCCCACTTCTCCAGCCCGGGTTCCTCCTGTTCATCCCGGACTCTGGACCCTGACCTAGGCTCCCTCTCTCCCTATCCCCCCTTTCCTCCTACCCTAGGCTCCTTCCTCCTCCCTCACCCGCGCGGGGATCCTCCCGTCTCCCGCCCTAAACCCCCACTCCTCATCCCGAGTGTCCTCCCTCCTCACGCTCCTGACCCCGCTTGGGGATCTTCCTACTTCCCACAGTGGCCCCCCTCCTCCTACCCAGGGCTCCTCCCGGTCCTCCCTCCCCGCCCCGCGGGGCTCCTCCCACTCCCTCGCGCGGGGGTCACCGCCTACTCCGCCCCTCTCGGGCGTCCCTGGGGAGCTGGAGGCTCCGGGCACGTTACCGGGCGTGCACCGCGCACATTGCCGCAGGGAGGTGGCGGCCGCGGTGACCGGATCGTCCCACAGCTCTCCCAGGGTGGGCCGCCAGCAGGCGCCGCCTTCCTCTCCCCGGTTTCGACCACCCCACGACCCATCTGAGTCCCCAGCTTCATCCCACACCATGAGGTGCACTGGACGAGGCGCCTCCTTCCCGAGCAGCGCTGCGCACAGGCTTCCCGTCAGCCCGGCGCCCAGGATCAGCACCCGCGCCAGGGCCGGGAGTCTCGCCGCGAGGCCGCACCCGGCTGTCGGGTTCCGCGCTCCAGGCTCGCCCAGCCTCGCCCGCGCGCAGTGCCGCCCACCGGCCTCTAGGGGGCAGACGGGAGGCGAGCGGGCCGCTGGGAGGGGCGGGCCACGCCCGGGTGCTCCCGAGCCTCGCGGAGGGGGCAGGGATGCAGGATGGAGCGTGACAGCACCGACCCAGGCCGGAGCCGCTGCGGGAGTGACCGCGCAGTCCCGCAGTGCGGAGGGAGGGACCCGGACGGCCGCTGCTCACCTCCTCCGGAAGCACGTGTGAGTGCAGGAGCTGTCCTTTTCAGGGTGGCCCAGGGCTCTGTGGCTGCCCTGTAACCCTGAGCCTCAGTTTCTCCATCTGTCAAAGGGGGACCCTAACGTCTGCGCGTCAGATTGGTGACCGTTCACCAGAAAACTTGAGCTCACTCGGCTCTTCGGTCCATATTTTAGAACACATTCCACGTGCTCTGAGGTATATAAAGATGAGCAAGTCAAGGACACATGACCTGTTGGTTTCCCTTCAACATTGTCCTGGAAATTCTCAGTGAAACAACAAAAAGCAATGAGAACTATGAACCGTTAAAAAAATAAAGAATTCAGTTACCCTAGATTGTAGATAACTAGAGAAACTGGATAGCTATGAGAAGTGCTAAGAAAGTTGACAGTGGTAGCCAGATAATGAAAACATTTAAAAATTAAAGGTTTTACTTTATGCCCCCTTATGAAGAAATTACCATACATCAAATTGGTGGTGGACCAATAGTACATATATCTGATAAAAGAAAATATAGATGAAATATAGAAGAATTACAAGCTGTAAAAAGACATAAGAATAAAAGATAGAACTGAACAGAAAAACATTAAAAACATAGTTATTTACAACTTGTGTGTTGCACAATGCACAGGACAAAATATAAATAGCAAACCGGAGTAGAGTTTGATAATATATCAAAAATCCTAAAACTCTGTCCTTTGAATGAAACATACCAGGTCTAGACATTTATCTGGGGAAAATAATATATAGCTATACATTAAGATTTATATAAAAATGTGTTTACCTCAATGTTATTAGAAACACTGATGTCTAGGGGCACCTGGGTGGCTCAGTTGGTTAAGCGACTGCCTTCGGCTCAGGTCATGATCCCAGAGTCCCCGAATCGAGTCCTGCATCGCGCTCTTCTCCCGCTGACCTCTCTCCTGGCATGCTTTCTCTCTCAAATAAATAAATAAAATATTGAAGAAAAAAAAAGAATCATTGACGTCTATAACCAACGAACCTACTAAGAAAATATGGCTTTAAATATTTAAGGACATACAGAAATTTACTCATTCTATAATGTTGAAAAACTGGCTACAAAACTAGTAAAATCCCAGAGTTTTACAAACACACAGAGACAAGTATAACTGCAGTATTAGAGAAATTCGAGAGGAAACAGATGTATCTACATTTTTCTATTAATTTCAGGTTTTATAAAAGCCATATGAATCTATTAATTTATTTGTTATAAATAAAATAAAGCTTCTATTCTAGGCAGAAGAAGTTAATCAATCCCCGCTTTAAAGAGATTTCACAACCACATGCTAAAGACCTCAGAACTGTCTGGAAAGGAGGTTTGAGGTAATCTAGTTCAACCGCGCTCTGCCACCAGCATTTTACATAATGTAAATATATACACTAAGTTAAAGTGAATTTGCCCAAATTTATGTAGTATTTCAAGGATGAGACCAGGGCAGGTCCTCCTGAATTGTTTTGAGTCTGTTCTCAAACAGCTCCTGCTTCCTCGTTTCTTGTACAATCAGGCCTAAAACCTCATGGTCATCTTCCATAGTTTCACTTTTGTCACTGTTATTTATTGGTCCTCTGTCCTTTTGACCTTTTCTCCTCTGTTTCTTATATTCAATCCCATGCAATTCTACACCAGAAAACTCAAGGTTTACTTTTTTCCTTTTTCTTTCTTTGTCTCTTTCTGTCTTTCTTCTTCTTCTTCTTTTTTTTTTTTTGTTTTTTATTTTGTTTTGTTTTGTTTTGTTTTGTTTTTTTGTTTTACTCCGGGCTCAGTTTTACGACCCTGAGATTGTGTCCTGAGCTGAAATCAAGAGTGGGACACTTAACAGACCTAGCTGCAGAGCTGCCCCAAGCAGTCATTACTTCTTAACTGGATTACTATAATGACTTTTTATTATTATAATGACTATTATTTCATTATTATTATAATGACTTTCTCCCCTTTCCTAATCTATGTTCTCTCCTGAGCTTCTGGGTCAGTCACTACCATTCTCAGAAAACTTGCAGTAGCACTCAGTTTCATACAGAACCAAGTTCAACTGCTTGGCATAAAAACTGTTCAGTGATAATTCCCCACCCTATCTTTATATCTTAACCTTGGTAATCTTCGTATGTCCTGTGCTATAGCTAAATGGAATTATTTTATGTTCCCCCCAAATTGTCCACATATCTGTGAAAGCGGTAAGCCTTGTTTATGTAGTTCTTGAGTACAGAGCATACTTTCTTTGACTTGTATTTCTAGTATTGTTCATTTGCATGAATTCTTCACTCTTTTCCTTTTCTGATGTGATCAATAATATGTTCTTTAAAAAGTATGTAGAATTGGAGATGGTTATGAGCACTGAATGGAGGTGGCTATCATGGCTGTGATTTTTCATTAGTCTTTAAGGACTAGTATAACCACCCACCTAACCCCCATCCCCAATCTCCAGAATGGGTTCCATCAGCCCAGAGTTATAACTGTAGGGTTGTAGGTCCATGGTTGGCTACTGGTACTAGTGCATCTTTCTGGGACTTTTGAGAATGACTAGACAACTAAAGAAAGTAGGATTGCAAAATAGCTAGGACAGGCTTCTGTATTTACTCTTCCTAGCCACCTTGACCTTTGCTCTTCTTTCCTGTTCCTGATCTTTGCAAGGCTGGCTCTTTCTGTTCATTTAAGTCCCACTTAGAAGTCACCTAAAGGAAGCCTTCTCTAACTATTTGACTTAAAAGAACCACCCTGTGACTTTATACCCCCAACCTGTTTCATTTTCTTCATGTTACCTAATCACTTTTAGAAGTTATCTTGCTTTCTTGCCTACTTATTTGTTGTTTACTTAATAGTGTTTAAGAGGATAGAAACATTGTCATAGTCAATGTGGTATCCCTGGCAACTAGAATAAGTCACATTCTCAGACACCGAGCTCAGTAACTCTGCCTAGAAGGTATGCAAGCCGTTCAAGAATTATGCTTAAACTAAGATAGGCTGAATGGTAATTCAGTAGGTCAGTTTCAGTATTGAGAATACTTTCTCAGAGAGTGCTTTTTTATGGTATAATAGGACTGTAATAATATAAAAATATCATGCCAGTCAGCAAAGGTTGTCTGCTTGTGTGAGGCACAGCTCTGTCTGTTCTTACTAACCGTGTTATTGATAACTTCAATAACCATTAATGGCAAATCAGTTTTTGATGGCATAAAATCAAGGTGAATAGCCTCATAGGGTTACTTTAAGATCAGGAATTTAAGAGATTTCAATAGAAGTCACTGAAACAAATTTAACAACAACAAAAAAATGGAGGAGGTTATTTGAAGTCTTACCTTTGTATCTAGAAAACAATTTTACAGAATCAAGGAAAGAGAGCTTAGAATTTTACTGGGCTTATGTGTCTGGGTGCCTCAGTTGGTTAAATGAGGGCTTTGAGTTCAAGCCCCATGTGTAGCCTACTTAAGGAAAAAAAAATTGTACTTGGCCTTAAGTTTATTTTGAGTTAACAGTATAATAGAGCTGTTAAGACAAAAAACTAAATATAAACCTAAGCTATGATAAATGGATTAGTGTGCAGAACAAGGAAGGTGATAGTCCCACACTATTTACACTGCTCAGAACACATTTAGAATACCAGGTTCATTCCTGGACCCAAGATTTCAAAAGGATCATTGAGAAATGGGGCCATTCCAAGGAAAAGTGTCCAGGATGATAAGCGGACTTGAAATTATCTTGCTTGAATAGGTAAGAGGGATAAAGTTTGCTAGATTGCTAGCCTGAAGAAAACGTCACGAAAACATGAAAACCATCTTCAAACATGTAATAGATCTTCAGAAAGAAAAATAATTGGATACATCAGTATACTAAAATCAGTTGATGAAAATTATAAGAAACTAGATTCTGGCTTAAAGATATTTAAGGAATAATATAGATATTTATTATCTGTATTATATATTAAATATCTATGTTATTTATTGAGAATATAGATATTCTCAAAGAAGAAACTTAAGGAATAATTTTAAGTAGGTGCATCTAAAAATGGAACACATTTCCTCATGAAGTAGCTCTCCAATAGGGACACCTTCGGAATGTGGATGGGCACAATGGGGGATATTGTCAAAGAAACTGAAGTACTGGATAGGACAGTGGTCCTGGGACAGCAGTCCTCAAACAGGATACGTATAAGTAAATGAAGATTTTCTAAATGGTAGACAGAATTTTAAGGAAGCCAGTTTCCACTGTCTGAACTGCTGAAAGTACTTTCCACTAATACGTCTAGAAAAGCCTTTGTGGTCAAGCAGATTTGCCTTTCCTACCTTACCCTTTCACAGTTGCTCTTTACCAGCTTTGTAAGAATTCTCCAGATTTACCACCAACATGAAAGACTAGAGTTTTCTGAATTCAACTATATATTTACCTGAACAGTTTTATAGTTTCACATGATTTCCCATTACTTATTATCATCCTTTTAATTTCAGCTTGAGGAAGTCCCTTTAATGTGTACTGTAAGGCTCAACTATTACCGGTGATAAAGTCCTTCAGCTTTTACTTGTCTGAAAAAATATCTTCCCTTCCAATTTGAAAGGCAGCTTTGAGAGACTATGGACTATGAAAAACAATCTGAGGGTTTTGAAGGGACGGGGGGGGGGTGGGTGGTCGGGGTACCAGGTGGTGGGTATTATAGAGGGCATGGATTGCATGGAGCACTGGGTGTGGTGCAAAAAATAATGAATACTGTTATGCTGAAAATAAAAAATAGAGAAAATAAATAAAATATTAAAAAAAAAAGAAAGGCAGCTTTGTTGGGTTGTTGAATGTTCATGGTTGGCAGGGTTTTTTTTTCCCCCTTCTCTTCTTTCTTCCCTTCCTTCTGCACTTTGAATATATATTCAATATATATTGAATAGGGGGGCCTGGGTGGCTCAGTGGGTTAAAGCATCTGCCTTTGGCTCAGGTCATGTTCCCAGGGCCTAAGATCGAGTTCTGGGTTGGGCACCCTGCTCAGCTAGGAATCTGTTTCTCCTGCATGCTGCCTCATGCACATGCGTGATCTCTCTTTCTCTCTCTCTCTCTCTCTCACACACAAAAATAAATAAAATCTTTAAAAAATTAAAAGATTAGGGGCGCCTGGGTGACTCAGTGGGTTAAAGCCTCTGCCTTCGGCTCAGGTCATGATCCCAGGGTCCTGGGATCGAGCCCCACATCAGGCTCTCTGCTCAGCAGGGAGCCTGCTTCCTTCTCTCTCTCTGCCTGCCTCTCTGCCGACTTGTGATCTCTGTCTGTCAAATAAATAAATAAAATCTTAAAAAAAAAAATTAAAAGATTAAAAAAAAAACAATAAATCGTTTATCATCCAAGATCATTTATCAACTTTTCTATAAAAGGTCATTTTCAAAACATTCATAAAATACGTAAAGAATAAATGAAAATCCTAATAGAAAAGGGACAAAGTTATAAATAAGAAATTCAAAAAAAAAGGTGGAAAGAGCTCACTAAAAACACAAAGATGCATGAACTCAGTCATAATTATGTAAATACAAATCAGAACACAGAAAGACACCAGCTTTAACCTGCCCCACTAGCAAAAATTTAAAATTTTTAGTTATAAAATACCTAGATGCGCAGAGAGAGTAATTTTCATTCATTGCTTTTTCAAAATTTTTAAAAAGATTTATTTACTTATTTTAGAGAGAGAGAGAGAACACACGAGTGGGAGGGGTAGAGGGAGAGGGAGAGAATCTCAAGCAGACTCCCCACTGAGCTCAGAGTGGGGCTCCATCTCACCACTGAGCTCAGAGTGGGGCTCCATCTCACCACTCTGAGATCATGACCTGAGCCAAAACCAAGAATCAGATGCTTAACTGACTGAGCCACCCAGGTGCCTCCTCATTACCACTGATGAGATATTCTTTCAGAGGAGCAGATGGAACCACTTAGTTTAATTAAAAATTCACAATACCATTTGGCACAGCAACTGTGCTGTTAGAAACTGGTTCTACAGATATACCTAAAGAAGTGTGACACAGTTAAACAATGCAGCAATAGTGGTATTAGCGAAAACCAAAACAACCCCTCATCCCACCAACAACCTAAATATTTTCCAGAAAGCTAATCCTGACATAAGCAATGAATTTATTTATTCATAAAGAAATCATATAACACTGAACAGGCATTGAGAAAAATGAAGCATACTGAATTTGTTGTTATGAAAATATACCTAAGATATGATTCAGTTGATGATGATGTATTAGGATTTTCCAGAGAAACAGAACCAATAGGAGGCAGACAGATAGATAATGGGGGGGGGGGGACTGATTTATTACAAGTAGCCCAAACAAGGTGTTGGTTTATGAAAAATAATCCCATTGGTATACTTAAAAAGAATAAATATAAACACACATGAATAAATAAATAGAGGCAGCCATGTAAATCAATACACAGATCCATAAAGTTTTTTCTAGAAGAATACATTGAAAACTATTATTAGGGATAAAAGAAAATCAGCTATTGGTAAAGAGAAGAACATCTATTTTATAACTTTCTTTATAGTATTAATATTTAATTATGTTTACAATGTTTATCTTTAAATGCCAATAGTAAAATGAAGCAGAGAAACTCCTATCCCCACCTGATTCTTTCAAGTAGTGCTTAATGATTGAATAAACTCCTTAAGGTGCCTCAAAGTTACAGTCTCCTTCTTTCATCACCACCCCTTCAATAGGAGACGTCAGAGGCTTCAAAATGCCAAGAGCTAACAGGTCATCATAAAAACTGAAATAAATCAATATATATGATATAATTAAATACCACTATCAGTTAGCTTAAAAATACTGTATTCTCTTCCAAGAATTCTTAGAGAGTATCACTCTACATAAGTGCATGTTTTACATTAAGAAAACAATTCAAGGGCACCTGGGTGGCTCAGTTGGTTAAGCAACTGCTTTCAGCTCAGGTCACGGTCCTGGAGTCCCAGGATCGAGTCCCGCATCGGGCTCCCAGCTCCATGGGGAGTCTGCTTCTCCCTCTGACCTTCTCGCCTCTCATGCTCTCTCTCACTGTCTTTCTCTCAAATAAATAAATAAAATCTTAAAAAAAAAAAAAAGAAAACAATTCAAGGGGCACCTGGCTGGCTCAGTCAATAGAGCAGGGGACTCTTGGTCTTGGGGTGGTGAATTCAAGTCCCATGTGGGGTACAGACTTTCCTTAAAAAATCAGTAAACCATCATCCAGGTGAAGAACAGAAACGTTCTGCGAATCTATAAATCTTGCTGACATTAGCTGAAGGCCTATTTTCTTGTATATCTCAAAATTACAGACAGTGAACATAGAAAGGTATGCAGTTCCCCCAGGACTAATTGTCCTCTTTGCCAACATAGCACAGTAATTCATATTTAAATCGAGCCCTGGATGTAGCTTCTCTTCCAGTCTCCAGGACCACCCTTGGGAGGCATGGACTCTGGCTTTCCCACTTAACTCGGGCTAATGCCATCAACGATGTTATTGTAGTATCTTCACTATATCACAAGGGGCAAGGTGTCGCTCTGTTAATAATGGATGATTTCTATCTTTTTACATCCTATGGGCATGGATATTGATTCCTGCCAACTAACTCACCTTTGGTGTTGCTTGGCATAATGAGGCGTGCAGGTGATGGACTGGGCACCCAAGTCAACCATGCTCTGTGGATTATAAGGGCTCCTGGCTGTCGTCATTCTTCCCCCTTGGATTCATTCACAAGAAACATCTTAGTGCATCAGAATGACTCTTTTGCAATGAACACCTCAATTATGCACCCCAGAGTGGGCCAAAGAGATTAGGGCTGTATTAAAAGAGGACTTTGTTGTGCTTTTCTGTTTTAGTTTTGGGCTTTGTCCTCTACCATCGTTAGGACAACTTGGTCACTGCGAGGTATTTTTAAAGAGGACACAGCGGTGTTCAGCGCTGTGCCTGGCCCCTGGAGTCACACATTTAAACAACAGGGATGGGTGCGTGGAGAACATCCAACGAAAAAACGCATGACATGTCAGAATAATCACTGGGAGCATGCTTTCACTCCCCCAAACGGGTTTCATGAGAAAAAAAGGAGTCTGTCAACTAGATCTTGGTAGTCCTAGTCCAAGGGCACTTTGGGATCCTCGACATGTGCAGATGGCCTGGAAGGCATGGCCAGGCCTAGATGAAAACCAAAACAACAACAACAAAAACCGCGCACTGGCCAAGGGGGTAGGCCCAAGCTGTGCAAACTGCCAGAGCTCCTGGGCTGCCCTCAGGGTGGCACACCTCCCGCTCCTCCTCCCTGACCCCGCGTGAGACTCCTCCCCCTCTTGATCCCCCGACCTGTGCTCCTCCAGCCAGGGCTCCTCCTGCTCTTCCCAGACCCTGACCAAGGTTCCCTCTCCCTGCTCCCCTCCCCCCCGCCACGCCCACTTCTCCAGCCCGGGTTCCTCCTGTTCATCCCGGACTCTGGACCCTGACCTAGGCTCCCTCTCTCCCTATCCCCCCTTTCCTCCTACCCTAGGCTCCTTCCTCCTCCCTCACCCGCGCGGGGATCCTCCCGTCTCCCGCCCTAAACCCCCACTCCTCATCCCGAGTGTCCTCCCTCCTCACGCTCCTGACCCCGCTTGGGGATCTTCCTACTTCCCACAGTGGCCCCCCTCCTCCTACCCAGGGCTCCTCCCGGTCCTCCCTCCCCGCCCCGCGGGGCTCCTCCCACTCCCTCGCGCGGGGGTCACCGCCTACTCCGCCCCTCTCGGGCGTCCCTGGGGAGCTGGAGGCTCCGGGCACGTTACCGGGCGTGCACCGCGCACATTGCCGCAGGGAGGTGGCGGCCGCGGTGACCGGATCGTCCCACAGCTCTCCCAGGGTGGGCCGCCAGCAGGCGCCGCCTTCCTCTCCCCGGTTTCGACCACCCCACGACCCATCTGAGTCCCCAGCTTCATCCCACACCATGAGGTGCACTGGACGAGGCGCCTCCTTCCCGAGCAGCGCTGCGCACAGGCTTCCCGTCAGCCCGGCGCCCAGGATCAGCACCCGCGCCAGGGCCGGGAGTCTCGCCGCGAGGCCGCACCCGGCTGTCGGGTTCCGCGCTCCAGGCTCGCCCAGCCTCGCCCGCGCGCAGTGCCGCCCACCGGCCTCTAGGGGGCAGACGGGAGGCGAGCGGGCCGCTGGGAGGGGCGGGCCACGCCCGGGTGCTCCCGAGCCTCGCGGAGGGGGCAGGGATGCAGGATGGAGCGTGACAGCACCGACCCAGGCCGGAGCCGCTGCGGGAGTGACCGCGCAGTCCCGCAGTGCGGAGGGAGGGACCCGGACGGCCGCTGCTCACCTCCTCCGGAAGCACGTGTGAGTGCAGGAGCTGTCCTTTTCAGGGTGGCCCAGGGCTCTGTGGCTGCCCTGTAACCCTGAGCCTCAGTTTCTCCATCTGTCAAAGGGGGACCCTAACGTCTGCGCGTCAGATTGGTGACCGTTCACCAGAAAACTTGAGCTCACTCGGCTCTTCGGTCCATATTTTAGAACACATTCCACGTGCTCTGAGGTATATAAAGATGAGCAAGTCAAGGACACATGACCTGTTGGTTTCCCTTCAACATTGTCCTGGAAATTCTCAGTGAAACAACAAAAAGCAATGAGAACTATGAACCGTTAAAAAAATAAAGAATTCAGTTACCCTAGATTGTAGATAACTAGAGAAACTGGATAGCTATGAGAAGTGCTAAGAAAGTTGACAGTGGTAGCCAGATAATGAAAACATTTAAAAATTAAAGGTTTTACTTTATGCCCCCTTATGAAGAAATTACCATACATCAAATTGGTGGTGGACCAATAGTACATATATCTGATAAAAGAAAATATAGATGAAATATAGAAGAATTACAAGCTGTAAAAAGACATAAGAATAAAAGATAGAACTGAACAGAAAAACATTAAAAACATAGTTATTTACAACTTGTGTGTTGCACAATGCACAGGACAAAATATAAATAGCAAACCGGAGTAGAGTTTGATAATATATCAAAAATCCTAAAACTCTGTCCTTTGAATGAAACATACCAGGTCTAGACATTTATCTGGGGAAAATAATATATAGCTATACATTAAGATTTATATAAAAATGTGTTTACCTCAATGTTATTAGAAACACTGATGTCTAGGGGCACCTGGGTGGCTCAGTTGGTTAAGCGACTGCCTTCGGCTCAGGTCATGATCCCAGAGTCCCCGAATCGAGTCCTGCATTGCGCTCTTCTCCCGCTGACCTCTCTCCTGGCATGCTTTCTCTCTCAAATAAATAAATAAAATATTGAAGAAAAAAAAAGAATCATTGACGTCTATAACCAACGAACCTACTAAGAAAATATGGCTTTAAATATTTAAGGACATACAGAAATTTACTCATTCTATAATGTTGAAAAACTGGCTACAAAACTAGTAAAATCCCAGAGTTTTACAAACACACAGAGACAAGTATAACTGCAGTATTAGAGAAATTCGAGAGGAAACAGATGTATCTACATTTTTCTATTAATTTCAGGTTTTATAAAAGCCATATGAATCTATTAATTTATTTGTTATAAATAAAATAAAGCTTCTATTCTAGGCAGAAGAAGTTAATCAATCCCCGCTTTAAAGAGATTTCACAACCACATGCTAAAGACCTCAGAACTGTCTGGAAAGGAGGTTTGAGGTAATCTAGTTCAACCGCGCTCTGCCACCAGCATTTTACATAATGTAAATATATACACTAAGTTAAAGTGAATTTGCCCAAATTTATGTAGTATTTCAAGGATGAGACCAGGGCAGGTCCTCCTGAATTGTTTTGAGTCTGTTCTCAAACAGCTCCTGCTTCCTCGTTTCTTGTACAATCAGGCCTAAAACCTCATGGTCATCTTCCATAGTTTCACTTTTGTCACTGTTATTTATTGGTCCTCTGTCCTTTTGACCTTTTCTCCTCTGTTTCTTATATTCAATCCCATGCAATTCTACACCAGAAAACTCAAGGTTTACTTTTTTCCTTTTTCTTTCTTTGTCTCTTTCTGTCTTTCTTCTTCTTCTTCTTTTTTTTTTTTGTTTTTTATTTTGTTTTGTTTTGTTTTGTTTTGTTTTTTTTGTTTTACTCCGGGCTCAGTTTTACGACCCTGAGATTGTGTCCTGAGCTGAAATCAAGAGTGGGACACTTAACAGACCTAGCTGCAGAGCTGCCCCAAGCAGTCATTACTTCTTAACTGGATTACTATAATGACTTTTTATTATTATAATGACTATTATTTCATTATTATTATAATGACTTTCTCCCCTTTCCTAATCTATGTTCTCTCCTGAGCTTCTGGGTCAGTCACTACCATTCTCAGAAAACTTGCAGTAGCACTCAGTTTCATACAGAACCAAGTTCAACTGCTTGGCATAAAAACTGTTCAGTGATAATTCCCCACCCTATCTTTATATCTTAACCTTGGTAATCTTCGTATGTCCTGTGCTATAGCTAAATGGAATTATTTTATGTTCCCCCCAAATTGTCCACATATCTGTGAAAGCGGTAAGCCTTGTTTATGTAGTTCTTGAGTACAGAGCATACTTTCTTTGACTTGTATTTCTAGTATTGTTCATTTGCATGAATTCTTCACTCTTTTCCTTTTCTGATGTGATCAATAATATGTTCTTTAAAAAGTATGTAGAATTGGAGATGGTTATGAGCACTGAATGGAGGTGGCTATCATGGCTGTGATTTTTCATTAGTCTTTAAGGACTAGTATAACCACCCACCTAACCCCCATCCCCAATCTCCAGAATGGGTTCCATCAGCCCAGAGTTATAACTGTAGGGTTGTAGGTCCATGGTTGGCTACTGGTACTAGTGCATCTTTCTGGGACTTTTGAGAATGACTAGACAACTAAAGAAAGTAGGATTGCAAAATAGCTAGGACAGGCTTCTGTATTTACTCTTCCTAGCCACCTTGACCTTTGCTCTTCTTTCCTGTTCCTGATCTTTGCCAGGCTGGCTCTTTCTGTTCATTTAAGTCCCACTTAGAAGTCACCTAAAGGAAGCCTTCTCTAACTATTTGACTTAAAAGAACCACCCTGTGACTTTATACCCCCAACCTGTTTCATTTTCTTCATGTTACCTAATCACTTTTAGAAGTTATCTTGCTTTCTTGCCTACTTATTTGTTGTTTACTTAATAGTGTTTAAGAGGATAGAAACATTGTCATAGTCAATGTGGTATCCCTGGCAACTAGAATAAGTCACATTCTCAGACACCGAGCTCAGTAACTCTGCCTAGAAGGTATGCAAGCCGTTCAAGAATTATGCTTAAACTAAGATAGGCTGAATGGTAATTCAGTAGGTCAGTTTCAGTATTGAGAATACTTTCTCAGAGAGTGCTTTTTTATGGTATAATAGGACTGTAATAATATAAAAATATCATGCCAGTCAGCAAAGGTTGTCTGCTTGTGTGAGGCACAGCTCTGTCTGTTCTTACTAACCGTGTTATTGATAACTTCAATAACCATTAATGGCAAATCAGTTTTTGATGGCATAAAATCAAGGTGAATAGCCTCATAGGGTTACTTTAAGATCAGGAATTTAAGAGATTTCAATAGAAGTCACTGAAACAAATTTAACAACAACAAAAAAATGGAGGAGGTTATTTGAAGTCTTACCTTTGTATCTAGAAAACAATTTTACAGAATCAAGGAAAGAGAGCTTAGAATTTTACTGGGCTTATGTGTCTGGGTGCCTCAGTTGGTTAAATGAGGGCTTTGAGTTCAAGCCCCATGTGTAGCCTACTTAAGGAAAAAAAAATTGTACTTGGCCTTAAGTTTATTTTGAGTTAACAGTATAATAGAGCTGTTAAGACAAAAAACTAAATATAAACCTAAGCTATGATAAATGGATTAGTGTGCAGAACAAGGAAGGTGATAGTCCCACACTATTTACACTGCTCAGAACACATTTAGAATACCAGGTTCATTCCTGGACCCAAGATTTCAAAAGGATCATTGAGAAATGGGGCCATTCCAAGGAAAAGTGTCCAGGATGATAAGCGGACTTGAAATTATCTTGCTTGAATAGGTAAGAGGGATAAAGTTTGCTAGATTGCTAGCCTGAAGAAAACGTCACGAAAACATGAAAACCATCTTCAAACATGTAATAGATCTTCAGAAAGAAAAATAATTGGATACATCAGTATACTAAAATCAGTTGATGAAAATTATAAGAAACTAGATTCTGGCTTAAAGATATTTAAGGAATAATATAGATATTTATTATCTGTATTATATATTAAATATCTATGTTATTTATTGAGAATATAGATATTCTCAAAGAAGAAACTTAAGGAATAATTTTAAGTAGGTGCATCTAAAAATGGAACACATTTCCTCATGAAGTAGCTCTCCAATAGGGACACCTTCGGAATGTGGATGGGCACAATGGGGGATATTGTCAAAGAAACTGAAGTACTGGATAGGACAGTGGTCCTGGGACAGCAGTCCTCAAACAGGATACGTATAAGTAAATGAAGATTTTCTAAATGGTAGACAGAATTTTAAGGAAGCCAGTTTCCACTGTCTGAACTGCTGAAAGTACTTTCCACTAATACGTCTAGAAAAGCCTTTGTGGTCAAGCAGATTTGCCTTTCCTACCTTACCCTTTCACAGTTGCTCTTTACCAGCTTTGTAAGAATTCTCCAGATTTACCACCAACATGAAAGACTAGAGTTTTCTGAATTCAACTATATGTTTACCTGAACAGTTTTATAGTTTCACATGATTTCCCATTACTTATTATCATCCTTTTAATTTCAGCTTGAGGAAGTCCCTTTAATGTGTACTGTAAGGCTCAACTATTACCGGTGATAAAGTCCTTCAGCTTTTACTTGTCTGAAAAAATATCTTCCCTTCCAATTTGAAAGGCAGCTTTGAGAGACTATGGACTATGAAAAACAATCTGAGGGTTTTGAAGGGACGGGGGGGGGGTGGGTGGTCGGGGTACCAGGTGGTGGGTATTATAGAGGGCATGGATTGCATGGAGCACTGGGTGTGGTGCAAAAAATAATGAATACTGTTATGCTGAAAATAAAAAATAGAGAAAATAAATAAAATATTAAAAAAAAAAGAAAGGCAGCTTTGTTGGGTTGTTGAATGTTCATGGTTGGCAGGGTTTTTTTTTCCCCCTTCTCTTCTTTCTTCCCTTCCTTCTGCACTTTGAATATATATTCAATATATATTGAATAGGGGGGCCTGGGTGGCTCAGTGGGTTAAAGCATCTGCCTTTGGCTCAGGTCATGTTCCCAGGGCCTAAGATCGAGTTCTGGGTTGGGCACCCTGCTCAGCTAGGAATCTGTTTCTCCTGCATGCTGCCTCATGCACATGCGTGATCTCTCTTTCTCTCTCTCTCTCTCTCTCACACACAAAAATAAATAAAATCTTTAAAAAATTAAAAGATTAGGGGCGCCTGGGTGACTCAGTGGGTTAAAGCCTCTGCCTTCGGCTCAGGTCATTGATCCCAGGGTCCTGGGATCGAGCCCCACATCAGGCTCTCTGCTCAGCAGGGAGCCTGCTTCCTTCTCTCTCTCTGCCTGCCTCTCTGCCGACTTGTGATCTCTGTCTGTCAAATAAATAAATAAAATCTTAAAAAAAAAAATTAAAAGATTAAAAAAAAACAATAAATCGTTTATCATCCAAGATCATTTATCAACTTTTCTATAAAAGGTCATTTTCAAAACATTCATAAAATACGTAAAGAATAAATGAAAATCCTAATAGAAAAGGGACAAAGTTATAAATAAGAAATTCAAAAAAAAAGGTGGAAAGAGCTCACTAAAAACACAAAGATGCATGAACTCAGTCATAATTATGTAAATACAAATCAGAACACAGAAAGACACCAGCTTTAACCTGCCCCACTAGCAAAAATTTAAAATTTTTAGTTATAAAATACCTAGATGCGCAGAGAGAGTAATTTTCATTCATTGCTTTTTCAAAATTTTTAAAAAGATTTATTTACTTATTTTAGAGAGAGAGAGAGAACACACGAGTGGGAGGGGTAGAGGGAGAGGGAGAGAATCTCAAGCAGACTCCCCACTGAGCTCAGAGTGGGGCTCCATCTCACCACTGAGCTCAGAGTGGGGCTCCATCTCACCACTCTGAGATCATGACCTGAGCCAAAACCAAGAATCAGATGCTTAACTGACTGAGCCACCCAGGTGCCTCCTCATTACCACTGATGAGATATTCTTTCAGAGGAGCAGATGGAACCACTTAGTTTAATTAAAAATTCACAATACCATTTGGCACAGCAACTGTGCTGTTAGAAACTGGTTCTACAGATATACCTAAAGAAGTGTGACACAGTTAAACAATGCAGCAATAGTGGTATTAGCGAAAACCAAAACAACCCCTCATCCCACCAACAACCTAAATATTTTCCAGAAAGCTAATCCTGACATAAGCAATGAATTTATTTATTCATAAAGAAATCATATAACACTGAACAGGCATTGAGAAAAATGAAGCATACTGAATTTGTTGTTATGAAAATATACCTAAGATATGATTCAGTTGATGATGATGTATTAGGATTTTCCAGAGAAACAGAACCAATAGGAGGCAGACAGATAGATAATGGGGGGGGGGGGGACTGATTTATTACAAGTAGCCCAAACAAGGTGTTGGTTTATGAAAAATAATCCCATTGGTATACTTAAAAAGAATAAATATAAACACACATGAATAAATAAATAGAGGCAGCCATGTAAATCAATACACAGATCCATAAAGTTTTTTCTAGAAGAATACATTGAAAACTATTATTAGGGATAAAAGAAAATCAGCTATTGGTAAAGAGAAGAACATCTATTTTATAACTTTCTTTATAGTATTAATATTTAATTATGTTTACAATGTTTATCTTTAAATGCCAATAGTAAAATGAAGCAGAGAAACTCCTATCCCCACCTGATTCTTTCAAGTAGTGCTTAATGATTGAATAAACTCCTTAAGGTGCCTCAAAGTTACAGTCTCCTTCTTTCATCACCACCCCTTCAATAGGAGACGTCAGAGGCTTCAAAATGCCAAGAGCTAACAGGTCATCATAAAAACTGAAATAAATCAATATATATGATATAATTAAATACCACTATCAGTTAGCTTAAAAATACTGTATTCTCTTCCAAGAATTCTTAGAGAGTATCACTCTACATAAGTGCATGTTTTACATTAAGAAAACAATTCAAGGGCACCTGGGTGGCTCAGTTGGTTAAGCAACTGCTTTCAGCTCAGGTCACGGTCCTGGAGTCCCAGGATCGAGTCCCGCATCGGGCTCCCAGCTCCATGGGGAGTCTGCTTCTCCCTCTGACCTTCTCGCCTCTCATGCTCTCTCTCACTGTCTTTCTCTCAAATAAATAAATAAAATCTTAAAAAAAAAAAAAAAGAAAACAATTCAAGGGGCACCTGGCTGGCTCAGTCAATAGAGCAGGGGACTCTTGGTCTTGGGGTGGTGAATTCAAGTCCCATGTGGGGTACAGACTTTCCTTAAAAAATCAGTAAACCATCATCCAGGTGAAGAACAGAAACGTTCTGCGAATCTATAAATCTTGCTGACATTAGCTGAAGGCCTATTTTCTTGTATATCTCAAAATTACAGACAGTGAACATAGAAAGGTATGCAGTTCCCCCAGGACTAATTGTCCTCTTTGCCAACATAGCACAGTAATTCATATTTAAATCGAGCCCTGGATGTAGCTTCTCTTCCAGTCTCCAGGACCACCCTTGGGAGGCATGGACTCTGGCTTTCCCACTTAACTCGGGCTAATGCCATCAACGATGTTATTGTAGTATCTTCACTATATCACAAGGGGCAAGGTGTCGCTCTGTTAATAATGGATGATTTCTATCTTTTTACATCCTATGGGCATGAATATTGATTCCTGCCAACTAACTCACCTTTGGTGTTGCTTGGCATAATGAGGCGTGCAGGTGATGGACTGGGCACCCAAGTCAACCATGCTCTGTGGATTATAAGGGCTCCTGGCTGTCGTCATTCTTCCCCCTTGGATTCATTCACAAGAAACATCTTAGTGCATCAGAATGACTCTTTTGCAATGAACACCTCAATTATGCACCCCAGAGTGGGCCAAAGAGATTAGGGCTGTATTAAAAGAGGACTTTGTTGTGCTTTTCTGTTTTAGTTTTGGGCTTTGTCCTCTACCATCGTTAGGACAACTTGGTCACTGCGAGGTATTTTTAAAGAGGACACAGCGGTGTTCAGCGCTGTGCCTGGCCCCTGGAGTCACACATTTAAACAACAGGGATGGGTGCGTGGAGAACATCCAACGAAAAAACGCATGACATGTCAGAATAATCACTGGGAGCATGCTTTCACTCCCCCAAACGGGTTTCATGAGAAAAAAAGGAGTCTGTCAACTAGATCTTGGTAGTCCTAGTCCAAGGGCACTTTGGGATCCTCGACATGTGCAGATGGCCTGGAAGGCATGGCCAGGCCTAGATGAAAACCAAAACAACAACAACAAAAACCGCGCACTGGCCAAGGGGGTAGGCCCAAGCTGTGCAAACTGCCAGAGCTCCTGGGCTGCCCTCAGGGTGGCACACCTCCCGCTCCTCCTCCCTGACCCCGCGTGAGACTCCTCCCCCTCTTGATCCCCCGACCTGTGCTCCTCCAGCCAGGGCTCCTCCTGCTCTTCCCAGACCCTGACCAAGGTTCCCTCTCCCTGCTCCCCTCCCCCCCGCCACGCCCACTTCTCCAGCCCGGGTTCCTCCTGTTCATCCCGGACTCTGGACCCTGACCTAGGCTCCCTCTCTCCCTATCCCCCCTTTCCTCCTACCCTAGGCTCCTTCCTCCTCCCTCACCCGCGCGGGGATCCTCCCGTCTCCCGCCCTAAACCCCCACTCCTCATCCCGAGTGTCCTCCCTCCTCACGCTCCTGACCCCGCTTGGGGATCTTCCTACTTCCCACAGTGGCCCCCCTCCTCCTACCCAGGGCTCCTCCCGGTCCTCCCTCCCCGCCCCGCGGGGCTCCTCCCACTCCCTCGCGCGGGGGTCACCGCCTACTCCGCCCCTCTCGGGCGTCCCTGGGGAGCTGGAGGCTCCGGGCACGTTACCGGGCGTGCACCGCGCACATTGCCGCAGGGAGGTGGCGGCCGCGGTGACCGGATCGTCCCACAGCTCTCCCAGGGTGGGCCGCCAGCAGGCGCCGCCTTCCTCTCCCCGGTTTCGACCACCCCACGACCCATCTGAGTCCCCAGCTTCATCCCACACCATGAGGTGCACTGGACGAGGCGCCTCCTTCCCGAGCAGCGCTGCGCACAGGCTTCCCGTCAGCCCGGCGCCCAGGATCAGCACCCGCGCCAGGGCCGGGAGTCTCGCCGCGAGGCCGCACCCGGCTGTCGGGTTCCGCGCTCCAGGCTCGCCCAGCCTCGCCCGCGCGCAGTGCCGCCCACCGGCCTCTAGGGGGCAGACGGGAGGCGAGCGGGCCGCTGGGAGGGGCGGGCCACGCCCGGGTGCTCCCGAGCCTCGCGGAGGGGGCAGGGATGCAGGATGGAGCGTGACAGCACCGACCCAGGCCGGAGCCGCTGCGGGAGTGACCGCGCAGTCCCGCAGTGCGGAGGGAGGGACCCGGACGGCCGCTGCTCACCTCCTCCGGAAGCACGTGTGAGTGCAGGAGCTGTCCTTTTCAGGGTGGCCCAGGGCTCTGTGGCTGCCCTGTAACCCTGAGCCTCAGTTTCTCCATCTGTCAAAGGGGGACCCTAACGTCTGCGCGTCAGATTGGTGACCGTTCACCAGAAAACTTGAGCTCACTCGGCTCTTCGGTCCATATTTTAGAACACATTCCACATGCTCTGAGGTATATAAAGATGAGCAAGTCAAGGACACATGACCTGTTGGTTTCCCTTCAACATTGTCCTGGAAATTCTCAGTGAAACAACAAAAAGCAATGAGAACTATGAACCGTTAAAAAAATAAAGAATTCAGTTACCCTAGATTGTAGATAACTAGAGAAACTGGATAGCTATGAGAAGTGCTAAGAAAGTTGACAGTGGTAGCCAGATAATGAAAACATTTAAAAATTAAAGGTTTTACTTTATGCCCCCTTATGAAGAAATTACCATACATCAAATTGGTGGTGGACCAATAGTACATATATCTGATAAAAGAAAATATAGATGAAATATAGAAGAATTACAAGCTGTAAAAAGACATAAGAATAAAAGATAGAACTGAACAGAAAAACATTAAAAACATAGTTATTTACAACTTGTGTGTTGCACAATGCACAGGACAAAATATAAATAGCAAACCGGAGTAGAGTTTGATAATATATCAAAAATCCTAAAACTCTGTCCTTTGAATGAAACATACCAGGTCTAGACATTTATCTGGGGAAAATAATATATAGCTATACATTAAGATTTATATAAAAATGTGTTTACCTCAATGTTATTAGAAACACTGATGTCTAGGGGCACCTGGGTGGCTCAGTTGGTTAAGCGACTGCCTTCGGCTCAGGTCATGATCCCAGAGTCCCCGAATCGAGTCCTGCATCGCGCTCTTCTCCCGCTGACCTCTCTCCTGGCATGCTTTCTCTCTCAAATAAATAAATAAAATATTGAAGAAAAAAAAAGAATCATTGACGTCTATAACCAACGAACCTACTAAGAAAATATGGCTTTAAATATTTAAGGACATACAGAAATTTACTCATTCTATAATGTTGAAAAACTGGCTACAAAACTAGTAAAATCCCAGAGTTTTACAAACACACAGAGACAAGTATAACTGCAGTATTAGAGAAATTCGAGAGGAAACAGATGTATCTACATTTTTCTATTAATTTCAGGTTTTATAAAAGCCATATGAATCTATTAATTTATTTGTTATAAATAAAATAAAGCTTCTATTCTAGGCAGAAGAAGTTAATCAATCCCCGCTTTAAAGAGATTTCACAACCACATGCTAAAGACCTCAGAACTGTCTGGAAAGGAGGTTTGAGGTAATCTAGTTCAACCGCGCTCTGCCACCAGCATTTTACATAATGTAAATATATACACTAAGTTAAAGTGAATTTGCCCAAATTTATGTAGTATTTCAAGGATGAGACCAGGGCAGGTCCTCCTGAATTGTTTTGAGTCTGTTCTCAAACAGCTCCTGCTTCCTCGTTTCTTGTACAATCAGGCCTAAAACCTCATGGTCATCTTCCATAGTTTCACTTTTGTCACTGTTATTTATTGGTCCTCTGTCCTTTTGACCTTTTCTCCTCTGTTTCTTATATTCAATCCCATGCAATTCTACACCAGAAAACTCAAGGTTTACTTTTTTCCTTTTTCTTTCTTTGTCTCTTTCTGTCTTTCTTCTTCTTCTTCTTTTTTTTTTTTTTTGTTTTTTATTTTGTTTTGTTTTGTTTTGTTTTGTTTTTTTTGTTTTACTCCGGGCTCAGTTTTACGACCCTGAGATTGTGTCCTGAGCTGAAATCAAGAGTGGGACACTTAACAGACCTAGCTGCAGAGCTGCCCCAAGCAGTCATTACTTCTTAACTGGATTACTATAATGACTTTTTATTATTATAATGACTATTATTTCATTATTATTATAATGACTTTCTCCCCTTTCCTAATCTATGTTCTCTCCTGAGCTTCTGGGTCAGTCACTACCATTCTCAGAAAACTTGCAGTAGCACTCAGTTTCATACAGAACCAAGTTCAACTGCTTGGCATAAAAACTGTTCAGTGATAATTCCCCACCCTATCTTTATATCTTAACCTTGGTAATCTTCGTATGTCCTGTGCTATAGCTAAATGGAATTATTTTATGTTCCCCCCAAATTGTCCACATATCTGTGAAAGCGGTAAGCCTTGTTTATGTAGTTCTTGAGTACAGAGCATACTTTCTTTGACTTGTATTTCTAGTATTGTTCATTTGCATGAATTCTTCACTCTTTTCCTTTTCTGATGTGATCAATAATATGTTCTTTAAAAAGTATGTAGAATTGGAGATGGTTATGAGCACTGAATGGAGGTGGCTATCATGGCTGTGATTTTTCATTAGTCTTTAAGGACTAGTATAACCACCCACCTAACCCCCATCCCCAATCTCCAGAATGGGTTCCATCAGCCCAGAGTTATAACTGTAGGGTTGTAGGTCCATGGTTGGCTACTGGTACTAGTGCATCTTTCTGGGACTTTTGAGAATGACTAGACAACTAAAGAAAGTAGGATTGCAAAATAGCTAGGACAGGCTTCTGTATTTACTCTTCCTAGCCACCTTGACCTTTGCTCTTCTTTCCTGTTCCTGATCTTTGCCAGGCTGGCTCTTTCTGTTCATTTAAGTCCCACTTAGAAGTCACCTAAAGGAAGCCTTCTCTAACTATTTGACTTAAAAGAACCACCCTGTGACTTTATACCCCCAACCTGTTTCATTTTCTTCATGTTACCTAATCACTTTTAGAAGTTATCTTGCTTTCTTGCCTACTTATTTGTTGTTTACTTAATAGTGTTTAAGAGGATAGAAACATTGTCATAGTCAATGTGGTATCCCTGGCAACTAGAATAAGTCACATTCTCAGACACCGAGCTCAGTAACTCTGCCTAGAAGGTATGCAAGCCGTTCAAGAATTATGCTTAAACTAAGATAGGCTGAATGGTAATTCAGTAGGTCAGTTTCAGTATTGAGAATACTTTCTCAGAGAGTGCTTTTTTATGGTATAATAGGACTGTAATAATATAAAAATATCATGCCAGTCAGCAAAGGTTGTCTGCTTGTGTGAGGCACAGCTCTGTCTGTTCTTACTAACCGTGTTATTGATAACTTCAATAACCATTAATGGCAAATCAGTTTTTGATGGCATAAAATCAAGGTGAATAGCCTCATAGGGTTACTTTAAGATCAGGAATTTAAGAGATTTCAATAGAAGTCACTGAAACAAATTTAACAACAACAAAAAAATGGAGGAGGTTATTTGAAGTCTTACCTTTGTATCTAGAAAACAATTTTACAGAATCAAGGAAAGAGAGCTTAGAATTTTACTGGGCTTATGTGTCTGGGTGCCTCAGTTGGTTAAATGAGGGCTTTGAGTTCAAGCCCCATGTGTAGCCTACTTAAGGAAAAAAAAATTGTACTTGGCCTTAAGTTTATTTTGAGTTAACAGTATAATAGAGCTGTTAAGACAAAAAACTAAATATAAACCTAAGCTATGATAAATGGATTAGTGTGCAGAACAAGGAAGGTGATAGTCCCACACTATTTACACTGCTCAGAACACATTTAGAATACCAGGTTCATTCCTGGACCCAAGATTTCAAAAGGATCATTGAGAAATGGGGCCATTCCAAGGAAAAGTGTCCAGGATGATAAGCGGACTTGAAATTATCTTGCTTGAATAGGTAAGAGGGATAAAGTTTGCTAGATTGCTAGCCTGAAGAAAACGTCACGAAAACATGAAAACCATCTTCAAACATGTAATAGATCTTCAGAAAGAAAAATAATTGGATACATCAGTATACTAAAATCAGTTGATGAAAATTATAAGAAACTAGATTCTGGCTTAAAGATATTTAAGGAATAATATAGATATTTATTATCTGTATTATATATTAAATATCTATGTTATTTATTGAGAATATAGATATTCTCAAAGAAGAAACTTAAGGAATAATTTTAAGTAGGTGCATCTAAAAATGGAACACATTTCCTCATGAAGTAGCTCTCCAATAGGGACACCTTCGGAATGTGGATGGGCACAATGGGGGATATTGTCAAAGAAACTGAAGTACTGGATAGGACAGTGGTCCTGGGACAGCAGTCCTCAAACAGGATACGTATAAGTAAATGAAGATTTTCTAAATGGTAGACAGAATTTTAAGGAAGCCAGTTTCCACTGTCTGAACTGCTGAAAGTACTTTCCACTAATACGTCTAGAAAAGCCTTTGTGGTCAAGCAGATTTGCCTTTCCTACCTTACCCTTTCACAGTTGCTCTTTACCAGCTTTGTAAGAATTCTCCAGATTTACCACCAACATGAAAGACTAGAGTTTTCTGAATTCAACTATATGTTTACCTGAACAGTTTTATAGTTTCACATGATTTCCCATTACTTATTATCATCCTTTTAATTTCAGCTTGAGGAAGTCCCTTTAATGTGTACTGTAAGGCTCAACTATTACCGGTGATAAAGTCCTTCAGCTTTTACTTGTCTGAAAAAATATCTTCCCTTCCAATTTGAAAGGCAGCTTTGAGAGACTATGGACTATGAAAAACAATCTGAGGGTTTTGAAGGGACGGGGGGGGGGTGGGTGGTCGGGGTACCAGGTGGTGGGTATTATAGAGGGCATGGATTGCATGGAGCACTGGGTGTGGTGCAAAAAATAATGAATACTGTTATGCTGAAAATAAAAAATAGAGAAAATAAATAAAATATTAAAAAAAAAAGAAAGGCAGCTTTGTTGGGTTGTTGAATGTTCATGGTTGGCAGGGTTTTTTTTTCCCCCTTCTCTTCTTTCTTCCCTTCCTTCTGCACTTTGAATATATATTCAATATATATTGAATAGGGGGGCCTGGGTGGCTCAGTGGGTTAAAGCATCTGCCTTTGGCTCAGGTCATGTTCCCAGGGCCTAAGATCGAGTTCTGGGTTGGGCACCCTGCTCAGCTAGGAATCTGTTTCTCCTGCATGCTGCCTCATGCACATGCGTGATCTCTCTTTCTCTCTCTCTCTCTCTCTCACACACAAAAATAAATAAAATCTTTAAAAAATTAAAAGATTAGGGGCGCCTGGGTGACTCAGTGGGTTAAAGCCTCTGCCTTCGGCTCAGGTCATGATCCCAGGGTCCTGGGATCGAGCCCCACATCAGGCTCTCTGCTCAGCAGGGAGCCTGCTTCCTTCTCTCTCTCTGCCTGCCTCTCTGCCGACTTGTGATCTCTGTCTGTCAAATAAATAAATAAAATCTTAAAAAAAAAAATTAAAAGATTAAAAAAAAAACAATAAATCGTTTATCATCCAAGATCATTTATCAACTTTTCTATAAAAGGTCATTTTCAAAACATTCATAAAATACGTAAAGAATAAATGAAAATCCTAATAGAAAAGGGACAAAGTTATAAATAAGAAATTCAAAAAAAAAGGTGGAAAGAGCTCACTAAAAACACAAAGATGCATGAACTCAGTCATAATTATGTAAATACAAATCAGAACACAGAAAGACACCAGCTTTAACCTGCCCCACTAGCAAAAATTTAAAATTTTTAGTTATAAAATACCTAGATGCGCAGAGAGAGTAATTTTCATTCATTGCTTTTTCAAAATTTTTAAAAAGATTTATTTACTTATTTTAGAGAGAGAGAGAGAACACACGAGTGGGAGGGGTAGAGGGAGAGGGAGAGAATCTCAAGCAGACTCCCCACTGAGCTCAGAGTGGGGCTCCATCTCACCACTGAGCTCAGAGTGGGGCTCCATCTCACCACTCTGAGATCATGACCTGAGCCAAAACCAAGAATCAGATGCTTAACTGACTGAGCCACCCAGGTGCCTCCTCATTACCACTGATGAGATATTCTTTCAGAGGAGCAGATGGAACCACTTAGTTTAATTAAAAATTCACAATACCATTTGGCACAGCAACTGTGCTGTTAGAAACTGGTTCTACAGATATACCTAAAGAAGTGTGACACAGTTAAACAATGCAGCAATAGTGGTATTAGCGAAAACCAAAACAACCCCTCATCCCACCAACAACCTAAATATTTTCCAGAAAGCTAATCCTGACATAAGCAATGAATTTATTTATTCATAAAGAAATCATATAACACTGAACAGGCATTGAGAAAAATGAAGCATACTGAATTTGTTGTTATGAAAATATACCTAAGATATGATTCAGTTGATGATGATGTATTAGGATTTTCCAGAGAAACAGAACCAATAGGAGGCAGACAGATAGATAATGGGGGGGGGGGGGACTGATTTATTACAAGTAGCCCAAACAAGGTGTTGGTTTATGAAAAATAATCCCATTGGTATACTTAAAAAGAATAAATATAAACACACATGAATAAATAAATAGAGGCAGCCATGTAAATCAATACACAGATCCATAAAGTTTTTTCTAGAAGAATACATTGAAAACTATTATTAGGGATAAAAGAAAATCAGCTATTGGTAAAGAGAAGAACATCTATTTTATAACTTTCTTTATAGTATTAATATTTAATTATGTTTACAATGTTTATCTTTAAATGCCAATAGTAAAATGAAGCAGAGAAACTCCTATCCCCACCTGATTCTTTCAAGTAGTGCTTAATGATTGAATAAACTCCTTAAGGTGCCTCAAAGTTACAGTCTCCTTCTTTCATCACCACCCCTTCAATAGGAGACGTCAGAGGCTTCAAAATGCCAAGAGCTAACAGGTCATCATAAAAACTGAAATAAATCAATATATATGATATAATTAAATACCACTATCAGTTAGCTTAAAAATACTGTATTCTCTTCCAAGAATTCTTAGAGAGTATCACTCTACATAAGTGCATGTTTTACATTAAGAAAACAATTCAAGGGCACCTGGGTGGCTCAGTTGGTTAAGCAACTGCTTTCAGCTCAGGTCACGGTCCTGGAGTCCCAGGATCGAGTCCCGCATCGGGCTCCCAGCTCCATGGGGAGTCTGCTTCTCCCTCTGACCTTCTCGCCTCTCATGCTCTCTCTCACTGTCTTTCTCTCAAATAAATAAATAAAATCTTAAAAAAAAAAAAAAAAGAAAACAATTCAAGGGGCACCTGGCTGGCTCAGTCAATAGAGCAGGGGACTCTTGGTCTTGGGGTGGTGAATTCAAGTCCCATGTGGGGTACAGACTTTCCTTAAAAAATCAGTAAACCATCATCCAGGTGAAGAACAGAAACGTTCTGCGAATCTATAAATCTTGCTGACATTAGCTGAAGGCCTATTTTCTTGTATATCTCAAAATTACAGACAGTGAACATAGAAAGGTATGCAGTTCCCCCAGGACTAATTGTCCTCTTTGCCAACATAGCACAGTAATTCATATTTAAATCGAGCCCTGGATGTAGCTTCTCTTCCAGTCTCCAGGACCACCCTTGGGAGGCATGGACTCTGGCTTTCCCACTTAACTCGGGCTAATGCCATCAACGATGTTATTGTAGTATCTTCACTATATCACAAGGGGCAAGGTGTCGCTCTGTTAATAATGGATGATTTCTATCTTTTTACATCCTATGGGCATGAATATTGATTCCTGCCAACTAACTCACCTTTGGTGTTGCTTGGCATAATGAGGCGTGCAGGTGATGGACTGGGCACCCAAGTCAACCATGCTCTGTGGATTATAAGGGCTCCTGGCTGTCGTCATTCTTCCCCCTTGGATTCATTCACAAGAAACATCTTAGTGCATCAGAATGACTCTTTTGCAATGAACACCTCAATTATGCACCCCAGAGTGGGCCAAAGAGATTAGGGCTGTATTAAAAGAGGACTTTGTTGTGCTTTTCTGTTTTAGTTTTGGGCTTTGTCCTCTACCATCGTTAGGACAACTTGGTCACTGCGAGGTATTTTTAAAGAGGACACAGCGGTGTTCAGCGCTGTGCCTGGCCCCTGGAGTCACACATTTAAACAACAGGGATGGGTGCGTGGAGAACATCCAACGAAAAAACGCATGACATGTCAGAATAATCACTGGGAGCATGCTTTCACTCCCCCAAACGGGTTTCATGAGAAAAAAAGGAGTCTGTCAACTAGATCTTGGTAGTCCTAGTCCAAGGGCACTTTGGGATCCTCGACATGTGCAGATGGCCTGGAAGGCATGGCCAGGCCTAGATGAAAACCAAAACAACAACAACAAAAACCGCGCACTGGCCAAGGGGGTAGGCCCAAGCTGTGCAAACTGCCAGAGCTCCTGGGCTGCCCTCAGGGTGGCACACCTCCCGCTCCTCCTCCCTGACCCCGCGTGAGACTCCTCCCCCTCTTGATCCCCCGACCTGTGCTCCTCCAGCCAGGGCTCCTCCTGCTCTTCCCAGACCCTGACCAAGGTTCCCTCTCCCTGCTCCCCTCCCCCCCGCCACGCCCACTTCTCCAGCCCGGGTTCCTCCTGTTCATCCCGGACTCTGGACCCTGACCTAGGCTCCCTCTCTCCCTATCCCCCCTTTCCTCCTACCCTAGGCTCCTTCCTCCTCCCTCACCCGCGCGGGGATCCTCCCGTCTCCCGCCCTAAACCCCCACTCCTCATCCCGAGTGTCCTCCCTCCTCACGCTCCTGACCCCGCTTGGGGATCTTCCTACTTCCCACAGTGGCCCCCCTCCTCCTACCCAGGGCTCCTCCCGGTCCTCCCTCCCCGCCCCGCGGGGCTCCTCCCACTCCCTCGCGCGGGGGTCACCGCCTACTCCGCCCCTCTCGGGCGTCCCTGGGGAGCTGGAGGCTCCGGGCACGTTACCGGGCGTGCACCGCGCACATTGCCGCAGGGAGGTGGCGGCCGCGGTGACCGGATCGTCCCACAGCTCTCCCAGGGTGGGCCGCCAGCAGGCGCCGCCTTCCTCTCCCCGGTTTCGACCACCCCACGACCCATCTGAGTCCCCAGCTTCATCCCACACCATGAGGTGCACTGGACGAGGCGCCTCCTTCCCGAGCAGCGCTGCGCACAGGCTTCCCGTCAGCCCGGCGCCCAGGATCAGCACCCGCGCCAGGGCCGGGAGTCTCGCCGCGAGGCCGCACCCGGCTGTCGGGTTCCGCGCTCCAGGCTCGCCCAGCCTCGCCCGCGCGCAGTGCCGCCCACCGGCCTCTAGGGGGCAGACGGGAGGCGAGCGGGCCGCTGGGAGGGGCGGGCCACGCCCGGGTGCTCCCGAGCCTCGCGGAGGGGGCAGGGATGCAGGATGGAGCGTGACAGCACCGACCCAGGCCGGAGCCGCTGCGGGAGTGACCGCGCAGTCCCGCAGTGCGGAGGGAGGGACCCGGACGGCCGCTGCTCACCTCCTCCGGAAGCACGTGTGAGTGCAGGAGCTGTCCTTTTCAGGGTGGCCCAGGGCTCTGTGGCTGCCCTGTAACCCTGAGCCTCAGTTTCTCCATCTGTCAAAGGGGGACCCTAACGTCTGCGCGTCAGATTGGTGACCGTTCACCAGAAAACTTGAGCTCACTCGGCTCTTCGGTCCATATTTTAGAACACATTCCACATGCTCTGAGGTATATAAAGATGAGCAAGTCAAGGACACATGACCTGTTGGTTTCCCTTCAACATTGTCCTGGAAATTCTCAGTGAAACAACAAAAAGCAATGAGAACTATGAACCGTTAAAAAAATAAAGAATTCAGTTACCCTAGATTGTAGATAACTAGAGAAACTGGATAGCTATGAGAAGTGCTAAGAAAGTTGACAGTGGTAGCCAGATAATGAAAACATTTAAAAATTAAAGGTTTTACTTTATGCCCCCTTATGAAGAAATTACCATACATCAAATTGGTGGTGGACCAATAGTACATATATCTGATAAAAGAAAATATAGATGAAATATAGAAGAATTACAAGCTGTAAAAAGACATAAGAATAAAAGATAGAACTGAACAGAAAAACATTAAAAACATAGTTATTTACAACTTGTGTGTTGCACAATGCACAGGACAAAATATAAATAGCAAACCGGAGTAGAGTTTGATAATATATCAAAAATCCTAAAACTCTGTCCTTTGAATGAAACATACCAGGTCTAGACATTTATCTGGGGAAAATAATATATAGCTATACATTAAGATTTATATAAAAATGTGTTTACCTCAATGTTATTAGAAACACTGATGTCTAGGGGCACCTGGGTGGCTCAGTTGGTTAAGCGACTGCCTTCGGCTCAGGTCATGATCCCAGAGTCCCCGAATCGAGTCCTGCATCGCGCTCTTCTCCCGCTGACCTCTCTCCTGGCATGCTTTCTCTCTCAAATAAATAAATAAAATATTGAAGAAAAAAAAAGAATCATTGACGTCTATAACCAACGAACCTACTAAGAAAATATGGCTTTAAATATTTAAGGACATACAGAAATTTACTCATTCTATAATGTTGAAAAACTGGCTACAAAACTAGTAAAATCCCAGAGTTTTACAAACACACAGAGACAAGTATAACTGCAGTATTAGAGAAATTCGAGAGGAAACAGATGTATCTACATTTTTCTATTAATTTCAGGTTTTATAAAAGCCATATGAATCTATTAATTTATTTGTTATAAATAAAATAAAGCTTCTATTCTAGGCAGAAGAAGTTAATCAATCCCCGCTTTAAAGAGATTTCACAACCACATGCTAAAGACCTCAGAACTGTCTGGAAAGGAGGTTTGAGGTAATCTAGTTCAACCGCGCTCTGCCACCAGCATTTTACATAATGTAAATATATACACTAAGTTAAAGTGAATTTGCCCAAATTTATGTAGTATTTCAAGGATGAGACCAGGGCAGGTCCTCCTGAATTGTTTTGAGTCTGTTCTCAAACAGCTCCTGCTTCCTCGTTTCTTGTACAATCAGGCCTAAAACCTCATGGTCATCTTCCATAGTTTCACTTTTGTCACTGTTATTTATTGGTCCTCTGTCCTTTTGACCTTTTCTCCTCTGTTTCTTATATTCAATCCCATGCAATTCTACACCAGAAAACTCAAGGTTTACTTTTTTCCTTTTTCTTTCTTTGTCTCTTTCTGTCTTTCTTCTTCTTCTTCTTTTTTTTTTTTTTTGTTTTTTATTTTGTTTTGTTTTGTTTTGTTTTGTTTTTTTTGTTTTACTCCGGGCTCAGTTTTACGACCCTGAGATTGTGTCCTGAGCTGAAATCAAGAGTGGGACACTTAACAGACCTAGCTGCAGAGCTGCCCCAAGCAGTCATTACTTCTTAACTGGATTACTATAATGACTTTTTATTATTATAATGACTATTATTTCATTATTATTATAATGACTTTCTCCCCTTTCCTAATCTATGTTCTCTCCTGAGCTTCTGGGTCAGTCACTACCATTCTCAGAAAACTTGCAGTAGCACTCAGTTTCATACAGAACCAAGTTCAACTGCTTGGCATAAAAACTGTTCAGTGATAATTCCCCACCCTATCTTTATATCTTAACCTTGGTAATCTTCGTATGTCCTGTGCTATAGCTAAATGGAATTATTTTATGTTCCCCCCAAATTGTCCACATATCTGTGAAAGCGGTAAGCCTTGTTTATGTAGTTCTTGAGTACAGAGCATACTTTCTTTGACTTGTATTTCTAGTATTGTTCATTTGCATGAATTCTTCACTCTTTTCCTTTTCTGATGTGATCAATAATATGTTCTTTAAAAAGTATGTAGAATTGGAGATGGTTATGAGCACTGAATGGAGGTGGCTATCATGGCTGTGATTTTTCATTAGTCTTTAAGGACTAGTATAACCACCCACCTAACCCCCATCCCCAATCTCCAGAATGGGTTCCATCAGCCCAGAGTTATAACTGTAGGGTTGTAGGTCCATGGTTGGCTACTGGTACTAGTGCATCTTTCTGGGACTTTTGAGAATGACTAGACAACTAAAGAAAGTAGGATTGCAAAATAGCTAGGACAGGCTTCTGTATTTACTCTTCCTAGCCACCTTGACCTTTGCTCTTCTTTCCTGTTCCTGATCTTTGCCAGGCTGGCTCTTTCTGTTCATTTAAGTCCCACTTAGAAGTCACCTAAAGGAAGCCTTCTCTAACTATTTGACTTAAAAGAACCACCCTGTGACTTTATACCCCCAACCTGTTTCATTTTCTTCATGTTACCTAATCACTTTTAGAAGTTATCTTGCTTTCTTGCCTACTTATTTGTTGTTTACTTAATAGTGTTTAAGAGGATAGAAACATTGTCATAGTCAATGTGGTATCCCTGGCAACTAGAATAAGTCACATTCTCAGACACCGAGCTCAGTAACTCTGCCTAGAAGGTATGCAAGCCGTTCAAGAATTATGCTTAAACTAAGATAGGCTGAATGGTAATTCAGTAGGTCAGTTTCAGTATTGAGAATACTTTCTCAGAGAGTGCTTTTTTATGGTATAATAGGACTGTAATAATATAAAAATATCATGCCAGTCAGCAAAGGTTGTCTGCTTGTGTGAGGCACAGCTCTGTCTGTTCTTACTAACCGTGTTATTGATAACTTCAATAACCATTAATGGCAAATCAGTTTTTGATGGCATAAAATCAAGGTGAATAGCCTCATAGGGTTACTTTAAGATCAGGAATTTAAGAGATTTCAATAGAAGTCACTGAAACAAATTTAACAACAACAAAAAAATGGAGGAGGTTATTTGAAGTCTTACCTTTGTATCTAGAAAACAATTTTACAGAATCAAGGAAAGAGAGCTTAGAATTTTACTGGGCTTATGTGTCTGGGTGCCTCAGTTGGTTAAATGAGGGCTTTGAGTTCAAGCCCCATGTGTAGCCTACTTAAGGAAAAAAAAATTGTACTTGGCCTTAAGTTTATTTTGAGTTAACAGTATAATAGAGCTGTTAAGACAAAAAACTAAATATAAACCTAAGCTATGATAAATGGATTAGTGTGCAGAACAAGGAAGGTGATAGTCCCACACTATTTACACTGCTCAGAACACATTTAGAATACCAGGTTCATTCCTGGACCCAAGATTTCAAAAGGATCATTGAGAAATGGGGCCATTCCAAGGAAAAGTGTCCAGGATGATAAGCGGACTTGAAATTATCTTGCTTGAATAGGTAAGAGGGATAAAGTTTGCTAGATTGCTAGCCTGAAGAAAACGTCACGAAAACATGAAAACCATCTTCAAACATGTAATAGATCTTCAGAAAGAAAAATAATTGGATACATCAGTATACTAAAATCAGTTGATGAAAATTATAAGAAACTAGATTCTGGCTTAAAGATATTTAAGGAATAATATAGATATTTATTATCTGTATTATATATTAAATATCTATGTTATTTATTGAGAATATAGATATTCTCAAAGAAGAAACTTAAGGAATAATTTTAAGTAGGTGCATCTAAAAATGGAACACATTTCCTCATGAAGTAGCTCTCCAATAGGGACACCTTCGGAATGTGGATGGGCACAATGGGGGATATTGTCAAAGAAACTGAAGTACTGGATAGGACAGTGGTCCTGGGACAGCAGTCCTCAAACAGGATACGTATAAGTAAATGAAGATTTTCTAAATGGTAGACAGAATTTTAAGGAAGCCAGTTTCCACTGTCTGAACTGCTGAAAGTACTTTCCACTAATACGTCTAGAAAAGCCTTTGTGGTCAAGCAGATTTGCCTTTCCTACCTTACCCTTTCACAGTTGCTCTTTACCAGCTTTGTAAGAATTCTCCAGATTTACCACCAACATGAAAGACTAGAGTTTTCTGAATTCAACTATATGTTTACCTGAACAGTTTTATAGTTTCACATGATTTCCCATTACTTATTATCATCCTTTTAATTTCAGCTTGAGGAAGTCCCTTTAATGTGTACTGTAAGGCTCAACTATTACCGGTGATAAAGTCCTTCAGCTTTTACTTGTCTGAAAAAATATCTTCCCTTCCAATTTGAAAGGCAGCTTTGAGAGACTATGGACTATGAAAAACAATCTGAGGGTTTTGAAGGGACGGGGGGGGGGTGGGTGGTCGGGGTACCAGGTGGTGGGTATTATAGAGGGCATGGATTGCATGGAGCACTGGGTGTGGTGCAAAAAATAATGAATACTGTTATGCTGAAAATAAAAAATAGAGAAAATAAATAAAATATTAAAAAAAAAAGAAAGGCAGCTTTGTTGGGTTGTTGAATGTTCATGGTTGGCAGGGTTTTTTTTTCCCCCTTCTCTTCTTTCTTCCCTTCCTTCTGCACTTTGAATATATATTCAATATATATTGAATAGGGGGGCCTGGGTGGCTCAGTGGGTTAAAGCATCTGCCTTTGGCTCAGGTCATGTTCCCAGGGCCTAAGATCGAGTTCTGGGTTGGGCACCCTGCTCAGCTAGGAATCTGTTTCTCCTGCATGCTGCCTCATGCACATGCGTGATCTCTCTTTCTCTCTCTCTCTCTCTCTCACACACAAAAATAAATAAAATCTTTAAAAAATTAAAAGATTAGGGGCGCCTGGGTGACTCAGTGGGTTAAAGCCTCTGCCTTCGGCTCAGGTCATGATCCCAGGGTCCTGGGATCGAGCCCCACATCAGGCTCTCTGCTCAGCAGGGAGCCTGCTTCCTTCTCTCTCTCTGCCTGCCTCTCTGCCGACTTGTGATCTCTGTCTGTCAAATAAATAAATAAAATCTTAAAAAAAAAAATTAAAAGATTAAAAAAAAAACAATAAATCGTTTATCATCCAAGATCATTTATCAACTTTTCTATAAAAGGTCATTTTCAAAACATTCATAAAATACGTAAAGAATAAATGAAAATCCTAATAGAAAAGGGACAAAGTTATAAATAAGAAATTCAAAAAAAAAGGTGGAAAGAGCTCACTAAAAACACAAAGATGCATGAACTCAGTCATAATTATGTAAATACAAATCAGAACACAGAAAGACACCAGCTTTAACCTGCCCCACTAGCAAAAATTTAAAATTTTTAGTTATAAAATACCTAGATGCGCAGAGAGAGTAATTTTCATTCATTGCTTTTTCAAAATTTTTAAAAAGATTTATTTACTTATTTTAGAGAGAGAGAGAGAACACACGAGTGGGAGGGGTAGAGGGAGAGGGAGAGAATCTCAAGCAGACTCCCCACTGAGCTCAGAGTGGGGCTCCATCTCACCACTGAGCTCAGAGTGGGGCTCCATCTCACCACTCTGAGATCATGACCTGAGCCAAAACCAAGAATCAGATGCTTAACTGACTGAGCCACCCAGGTGCCTCCTCATTACCACTGATGAGATATTCTTTCAGAGGAGCAGATGGAACCACTTAGTTTAATTAAAAATTCACAATACCATTTGGCACAGCAACTGTGCTGTTAGAAACTGGTTCTACAGATATACCTAAAGAAGTGTGACACAGTTAAACAATGCAGCAATAGTGGTATTAGCGAAAACCAAAACAACCCCTCATCCCACCAACAACCTAAATATTTTCCAGAAAGCTAATCCTGACATAAGCAATGAATTTATTTATTCATAAAGAAATCATATAACACTGAACAGGCATTGAGAAAAATGAAGCATACTGAATTTGTTGTTATGAAAATATACCTAAGATATGATTCAGTTGATGATGATGTATTAGGATTTTCCAGAGAAACAGAACCAATAGGAGGCAGACAGATAGATAATGGGGGGGGGGGGGACTGATTTATTACAAGTAGCCCAAACAAGGTGTTGGTTTATGAAAAATAATCCCATTGGTATACTTAAAAAGAATAAATATAAACACACATGAATAAATAAATAGAGGCAGCCATGTAAATCAATACACAGATCCATAAAGTTTTTTCTAGAAGAATACATTGAAAACTATTATTAGGGATAAAAGAAAATCAGCTATTGGTAAAGAGAAGAACATCTATTTTATAACTTTCTTTATAGTATTAATATTTAATTATGTTTACAATGTTTATCTTTAAATGCCAATAGTAAAATGAAGCAGAGAAACTCCTATCCCCACCTGATTCTTTCAAGTAGTGCTTAATGATTGAATAAACTCCTTAAGGTGCCTCAAAGTTACAGTCTCCTTCTTTCATCACCACCCCTTCAATAGGAGACGTCAGAGGCTTCAAAATGCCAAGAGCTAACAGGTCATCATAAAAACTGAAATAAATCAATATATATGATATAATTAAATACCACTATCAGTTAGCTTAAAAATACTGTATTCTCTTCCAAGAATTCTTAGAGAGTATCACTCTACATAAGTGCATGTTTTACATTAAGAAAACAATTCAAGGGCACCTGGGTGGCTCAGTTGGTTAAGCAACTGCTTTCAGCTCAGGTCACGGTCCTGGAGTCCCAGGATCGAGTCCCGCATCGGGCTCCCAGCTCCATGGGGAGTCTGCTTCTCCCTCTGACCTTCTCGCCTCTCATGCTCTCTCTCACTGTCTTTCTCTCAAATAAATAAATAAAATCTTAAAAAAAAAAAAAAAAAAGAAAACAATTCAAGGGGCACCTGGCTGGCTCAGTCAATAGAGCAGGGGACTCTTGGTCTTGGGGTGGTGAATTCAAGTCCCATGTGGGGTACAGACTTTCCTTAAAAAATCAGTAAACCATCATCCAGGTGAAGAACAGAAACGTTCTGCGAATCTATAAATCTTGCTGACATTAGCTGAAGGCCTATTTTCTTGTATATCTCAAAATTACAGACAGTGAACATAGAAAGGTATGCAGTTCCCCCAGGACTAATTGTCCTCTTTGCCAACATAGCACAGTAATTCATATTTAAATCGAGCCCTGGATGTAGCTTCTCTTCCAGTCTCCAGGACCACCCTTGGGAGGCATGGACTCTGGCTTTCCCACTTAACTCGGGCTAATGCCATCAACGATGTTATTGTAGTATCTTCACTATATCACAAGGGGCAAGGTGTCGCTCTGTTAATAATGGATGATTTCTATCTTTTTACATCCTATGGGCATGAATATTGATTCCTGCCAACTAACTCACCTTTGGTGTTGCTTGGCATAATGAGGCGTGCAGGTGATGGACTGGGCACCCAAGTCAACCATGCTCTGTGGATTATAAGGGCTCCTGGCTGTCGTCATTCTTCCCCCTTGGATTCATTCACAAGAAACATCTTAGTGCATCAGAATGACTCTTTTGCAATGAACACCTCAATTATGCACCCCAGAGTGGGCCAAAGAGATTAGGGCTGTATTAAAAGAGGACTTTGTTGTGCTTTTCTGTTTTAGTTTTGGGCTTTGTCCTCTACCATCGTTAGGACAACTTGGTCACTGCGAGGTATTTTTAAAGAGGACACAGCGGTGTTCAGCGCTGTGCCTGGCCCCTGGAGTCACACATTTAAACAACAGGGATGGGTGCGTGGAGAACATCCAACGAAAAAACGCATGACATGTCAGAATAATCACTGGGAGCATGCTTTCACTCCCCCAAACGGGTTTCATGAGAAAAAAAGGAGTCTGTCAACTAGATCTTGGTAGTCCTAGTCCAAGGGCACTTTGGGATCCTCGACATGTGCAGATGGCCTGGAAGGCATGGCCAGGCCTAGATGAAAACCAAAACAACAACAACAAAAACCGCGCACTGGCCAAGGGGGTAGGCCCAAGCTGTGCAAACCGCCAGAGCTCCTGGGCTGCCCTCAGGGTGGCACACCTCCCGCTCCTCCTCCCTGACCCCGCGTGAGACTCCTCCCCCTCTTGATCCCCCGACCTGTGCTCCTCCAGCCAGGGCTCCTCCTGCTCTTCCCAGACCCTGACCAAGGTTCCCTCTCCCTGCTCCCCTCCCCCCCGCCACGCCCACTTCTCCAGCCCGGGTTCCTCCTGTTCATCCCGGACTCTGGACCCTGACCTAGGCTCCCTCTCTCCCTATCCCCCCTTTCCTCCTACCCTAGGCTCCTTCCTCCTCCCTCACCCGCGCGGGGATCCTCCCGTCTCCCGCCCTAAACCCCCACTCCTCATCCCGAGTGTCCTCCCTCCTCACGCTCCTGACCCCGCTTGGGGATCTTCCTACTTCCCACAGTGGCCCCCCTCCTCCTACCCAGGGCTCCTCCCGGTCCTCCCTCCCCGCCCCGCGGGGCTCCTCCCACTCCCTCGCGCGGGGGTCACCGCCTACTCCGCCCCTCTCGGGCGTCCCTGGGGAGCTGGAGGCTCCGGGCACGTTACCGGGCGTGCACCGCGCACATTGCCGCAGGGAGGTGGCGGCCGCGGTGACCGGATCGTCCCACAGCTCTCCCAGGGTGGGCCGCCAGCAGGCGCCGCCTTCCTCTCCCCGGTTTCGACCACCCCACGACCCATCTGAGTCCCCAGCTTCATCCCACACCATGAGGTGCACTGGACGAGGCGCCTCCTTCCCGAGCAGCGCTGCGCACAGGCTTCCCGTCAGCCCGGCGCCCAGGATCAGCACCCGCGCCAGGGCCGGGAGTCTCGCCGCGAGGCCGCACCCGGCTGTCGGGTTCCGCGCTCCAGGCTCGCCCAGCCTCGCCCGCGCGCAGTGCCGCCCACCGGCCTCTAGGGGGCAGACGGGAGGCGAGCGGGCCGCTGGGAGGGGCGGGCCACGCCCGGGTGCTCCCGAGCCTCGCGGAGGGGGCAGGGATGCAGGATGGAGCGTGACAGCACCGACCCAGGCCGGAGCCGCTGCGGGAGTGACCGCGCAGTCCCGCAGTGCGGAGGGAGGGACCCGGACGGCCGCTGCTCACCTCCTCCGGAAGCACGTGTGAGTGCAGGAGCTGTCCTTTTCAGGGTGGCCCAGGGCTCTGTGGCTGCCCTGTAACCCTGAGCCTCAGTTTCTCCATCTGTCAAAGGGGGACCCTAACGTCTGCGCGTCAGATTGGTGACCGTTCACCAGAAAACTTGAGCTCACTCGGCTCTTCGGTCCATATTTTAGAACACATTCCACATGCTCTGAGGTATATAAAGATGAGCAAGTCAAGGACACATGACCTGTTGGTTTCCCTTCAACATTGTCCTGGAAATTCTCAGTGAAACAACAAAAAGCAATGAGAACTATGAACCGTTAAAAAAATAAAGAATTCAGTTACCCTAGATTGTAGATAACTAGAGAAACTGGATAGCTATGAGAAGTGCTAAGAAAGTTGACAGTGGTAGCCAGATAATGAAAACATTTAAAAATTAAAGGTTTTACTTTATGCCCCCTTATGAAGAAATTACCATACATCAAATTGGTGGTGGACCAATAGTACATATATCTGATAAAAGAAAATATAGATGAAATATAGAAGAATTACAAGCTGTAAAAAGACATAAGAATAAAAGATAGAACTGAACAGAAAAACATTAAAAACATAGTTATTTACAACTTGTGTGTTGCACAATGCACAGGACAAAATATAAATAGCAAACCGGAGTAGAGTTTGATAATATATCAAAAATCCTAAAACTCTGTCCTTTGAATGAAACATACCAGGTCTAGACATTTATCTGGGGAAAATAATATATAGCTATACATTAAGATTTATATAAAAATGTGTTTACCTCAATGTTATTAGAAACACTGATGTCTAGGGGCACCTGGGTGGCTCAGTTGGTTAAGCGACTGCCTTCGGCTCAGGTCATGATCCCAGAGTCCCCGAATCGAGTCCTGCATCGCGCTCTTCTCCCGCTGACCTCTCTCCTGGCATGCTTTCTCTCTCAAATAAATAAATAAAATATTGAAGAAAAAAAAAGAATCATTGACGTCTATAACCAACGAACCTACTAAGAAAATATGGCTTTAAATATTTAAGGACATACAGAAATTTACTCATTCTATAATGTTGAAAAACTGGCTACAAAACTAGTAAAATCCCAGAGTTTTACAAACACACAGAGACAAGTATAACTGCAGTATTAGAGAAATTCGAGAGGAAACAGATGTATCTACATTTTTCTATTAATTTCAGGTTTTATAAAAGCCATATGAATCTATTAATTTATTTGTTATAAATAAAATAAAGCTTCTATTCTAGGCAGAAGAAGTTAATCAATCCCCGCTTTAAAGAGATTTCACAACCACATGCTAAAGACCTCAGAACTGTCTGGAAAGGAGGTTTGAGGTAATCTAGTTCAACCGCGCTCTGCCACCAGCATTTTACATAATGTAAATATATACACTAAGTTAAAGTGAATTTGCCCAAATTTATGTAGTATTTCAAGGATGAGACCAGGGCAGGTCCTCCTGAATTGTTTTGAGTCTGTTCTCAAACAGCTCCTGCTTCCTCGTTTCTTGTACAATCAGGCCTAAAACCTCATGGTCATCTTCCATAGTTTCACTTTTGTCACTGTTATTTATTGGTCCTCTGTCCTTTTGACCTTTTCTCCTCTGTTTCTTATATTCAATCCCATGCAATTCTACACCAGAAAACTCAAGGTTTACTTTTTTCCTTTTTCTTTCTTTGTCTCTTTCTGTCTTTCTTCTTCTTCTTCTTTTTTTTTTTTTTGTTTTTTATTTTGTTTTGTTTTGTTTTGTTTTGTTTTTTTTGTTTTACTCCGGGCTCAGTTTTACGACCCTGAGATTGTGTCCTGAGCTGAAATCAAGAGTGGGACACTTAACAGACCTAGCTGCAGAGCTGCCCCAAGCAGTCATTACTTCTTAACTGGATTACTATAATGACTTTTTATTATTATAATGACTATTATTTCATTATTATTATAATGACTTTCTCCCCTTTCCTAATCTATGTTCTCTCCTGAGCTTCTGGGTCAGTCACTACCATTCTCAGAAAACTTGCAGTAGCACTCAGTTTCATACAGAACCAAGTTCAACTGCTTGGCATAAAAACTGTTCAGTGATAATTCCCCACCCTATCTTTATATCTTAACCTTGGTAATCTTCGTATGTCCTGTGCTATAGCTAAATGGAATTATTTTATGTTCCCCCCAAATTGTCCACATATCTGTGAAAGCGGTAAGCCTTGTTTATGTAGTTCTTGAGTACAGAGCATACTTTCTTTGACTTGTATTTCTAGTATTGTTCATTTGCATGAATTCTTCACTCTTTTCCTTTTCTGATGTGATCAATAATATGTTCTTTAAAAAGTATGTAGAATTGGAGATGGTTATGAGCACTGAATGGAGGTGGCTATCATGGCTGTGATTTTTCATTAGTCTTTAAGGACTAGTATAACCACCCACCTAACCCCCATCCCCAATCTCCAGAATGGGTTCCATCAGCCCAGAGTTATAACTGTAGGGTTGTAGGTCCATGGTTGGCTACTGGTACTAGTGCATCTTTCTGGGACTTTTGAGAATGACTAGACAACTAAAGAAAGTAGGATTGCAAAATAGCTAGGACAGGCTTCTGTATTTACTCTTCCTAGCCACCTTGACCTTTGCTCTTCTTTCCTGTTCCTGATCTTTGCAAGGCTGGCTCTTTCTGTTCATTTAAGTCCCACTTAGAAGTCACCTAAAGGAAGCCTTCTCTAACTATTTGACTTAAAAGAACCACCCTGTGACTTTATACCCCCAACCTGTTTCATTTTCTTCATGTTACCTAATCACTTTTAGAAGTTATCTTGCTTTCTTGCCTACTTATTTGTTGTTTACTTAATAGTGTTTAAGAGGATAGAAACATTGTCATAGTCAATGTGGTATCCCTGGCAACTAGAATAAGTCACATTCTCAGACACCGAGCTCAGTAACTCTGCCTAGAAGGTATGCAAGCCGTTCAAGAATTATGCTTAAACTAAGATAGGCTGAATGGTAATTCAGTAGGTCAGTTTCAGTATTGAGAATACTTTCTCAGAGAGTGCTTTTTTATGGTATAATAGGACTGTAATAATATAAAAATATCATGCCAGTCAGCAAAGGTTGTCTGCTTGTGTGAGGCACAGCTCTGTCTGTTCTTACTAACCGTGTTATTGATAACTTCAATAACCATTAATGGCAAATCAGTTTTTGATGGCATAAAATCAAGGTGAATAGCCTCATAGGGTTACTTTAAGATCAGGAATTTAAGAGATTTCAATAGAAGTCACTGAAACAAATTTAACAACAACAAAAAAATGGAGGAGGTTATTTGAAGTCTTACCTTTGTATCTAGAAAACAATTTTACAGAATCAAGGAAAGAGAGCTTAGAATTTTACTGGGCTTATGTGTCTGGGTGCCTCAGTTGGTTAAATGAGGGCTTTGAGTTCAAGCCCCATGTGTAGCCTACTTAAGGAAAAAAAAATTGTACTTGGCCTTAAGTTTATTTTGAGTTAACAGTATAATAGAGCTGTTAAGACAAAAAACTAAATATAAACCTAAGCTATGATAAATGGATTAGTGTGCAGAACAAGGAAGGTGATAGTCCCACACTATTTACACTGCTCAGAACACATTTAGAATACCAGGTTCATTCCTGGACCCAAGATTTCAAAAGGATCATTGAGAAATGGGGCCATTCCAAGGAAAAGTGTCCAGGATGATAAGCGGACTTGAAATTATCTTGCTTGAATAGGTAAGAGGGATAAAGTTTGCTAGATTGCTAGCCTGAAGAAAACGTCACGAAAACATGAAAACCATCTTCAAACATGTAATAGATCTTCAGAAAGAAAAATAATTGGATACATCAGTATACTAAAATCAGTTGATGAAAATTATAAGAAACTAGATTCTGGCTTAAAGATATTTAAGGAATAATATAGATATTTATTATCTGTATTATATATTAAATATCTATGTTATTTATTGAGAATATAGATATTCTCAAAGAAGAAACTTAAGGAATAATTTTAAGTAGGTGCATCTAAAAATGGAACACATTTCCTCATGAAGTAGCTCTCCAATAGGGACACCTTCGGAATGTGGATGGGCACAATGGGGGATATTGTCAAAGAAACTGAAGTACTGGATAGGACAGTGGTCCTGGGACAGCAGTCCTCAAACAGGATACGTATAAGTAAATGAAGATTTTCTAAATGGTAGACAGAATTTTAAGGAAGCCAGTTTCCACTGTCTGAACTGCTGAAAGTACTTTCCACTAATACGTCTAGAAAAGCCTTTGTGGTCAAGCAGATTTGCCTTTCCTACCTTACCCTTTCACAGTTGCTCTTTACCAGCTTTGTAAGAATTCTCCAGATTTACCACCAACATGAAAGACTAGAGTTTTCTGAATTCAACTATATATTTACCTGAACAGTTTTATAGTTTCACATGATTTCCCATTACTTATTATCATCCTTTTAATTTCAGCTTGAGGAAGTCCCTTTAATGTGTACTGTAAGGCTCAACTATTACCGGTGATAAAGTCCTTCAGCTTTTACTTGTCTGAAAAAATATCTTCCCTTCCAATTTGAAAGGCAGCTTTGAGAGACTATGGACTATGAAAAACAATCTGAGGGTTTTGAAGGGACGGGGGGGGGGGTGGGTGGTCGGGGTACCAGGTGGTGGGTATTATAGAGGGCATGGATTGCATGGAGCACTGGGTGTGGTGCAAAAAATAATGAATACTGTTATGCTGAAAATAAAAAATAGAGAAAATAAATAAAATATTAAAAAAAAAAAAGAAAGGCAGCTTTGTTGGGTTGTTGAATGTTCATGGTTGGCAGGGTTTTTTTTTCCCCCTTCTCTTCTTTCTTCCCTTCCTTCTGCACTTTGAATATATATTCAATATATATTGAATAGGGGGGCCTGGGTGGCTCAGTGGGTTAAAGCATCTGCCTTTGGCTCAGGTCATGTTCCCAGGGCCTAAGATCGAGTTCTGGGTTGGGCACCCTGCTCAGCTAGGAATCTGTTTCTCCTGCATGCTGCCTCATGCACATGCGTGATCTCTCTTTCTCTCTCTCTCTCTCTCACACACAAAAATAAATAAAATCTTTAAAAATTAAAAGATTAGGGGCGCCTGGGTGACTCAGTGGGTTAAAGCCTCTGCCTTCGGCTCAGGTCATGATCCCAGGGTCCTGGGATCGAGCCCCACATCAGGCTCTCTGCTCAGCAGGGAGCCTGCTTCCTTCTCTCTCTCTGCCTGCCTCTCTGCCGACTTGTGATCTCTGTCTGTCAAATAAATAAATAAAATCTTAAAAAAAAAAATTAAAAGATTAAAAAAAACCAATAAATCGTTTATCATCCAAGATCATTTATCAACTTTTCTATAAAAGGTCATTTTCAAAACATTCATAAAATACGTAAAGAATAAATGAAAATCCTAATAGAAAAGGGACAAAGTTATAAATAAGAAATTCAAAAAAAAAGGTGGAAAGAGCTCACTAAAAACACAAAGATGCATGAACTCAGTCATAATTATGTAAATACAAATCAGAACACAGAAAGACACCAGCTTTAACCTGCCCCACTAGCAAAAATTTAAAATTTTTAGTTATAAAATACCTAGATGCGCAGAGAGAGTAATTTTCATTCATTGCTTTTTCAAAATTTTTAAAAAGATTTATTTACTTATTTTAGAGAGAGAGAGAGAACACACGAGTGGGAGGGGTAGAGGGAGAGGGAGAGAATCTCAAGCAGACTCCCCACTGAGCTCAGAGTGGGGCTCCATCT